>NC_049198.1:31699714-31754602 GCF_009769625.2 Cygnus olor
AAAAGGATACTCCATACCATATGATGTCACAGATGTCACAATCAGGAATAAAAGGTGGGAAAGAGGAAGGAGTGGGGTGGTCTCTCGTTGTGAAAATGTCTGTTCTCCTGAACAACCGCTACGCATATTCAGGCCCTGCTTCCCAGGATGTGGCCAAACATTGCTCATTGATGGGAAGTGGAACATAACTTCTTTTCTCTCTCTGTGCTTCTGAGCAGCTTTCTTTTTTTTTTTTTTTTTTTTTTTTTTTTTTTTCATCTTCCTCTTCCCTTTAGTTAAATCATCCGTATCTCAAACCTTGAGCCCTTTGTGTCGTATTTTCTCCCTTCCCCTTTGAGGAGGGGGAGTGAGAGAGCGGCTGCAGTGGAGCTTGGCTGCCCACCCAAGCAAAACCACTGCAATGAGCTGCTATCATTTTTCATTTTCTAAGTGGAATAACTCTATGTTAAAATACTGGTTTAGTTAAAACAAATCTGCCATATTTTCAGAAAACCAGCAACATGATGCTTACCTGTGATTTCGCTATCTATGCATTCACTTGAAATATATTAATGATTATTATCTAAATGCTGAAGCCTTTCATCAGCTATCAGTAAATGTCTTAAATAAATAAATGAATGAATAAATAAATAAATAAATAAATAAAGTAGATACATGTGAAACATGATGAAGAAAAAACAAAGAAGTTCAAGTTTTTGGGGGAAAGAAAAAAGAGACAGATATAAATCAATGTTTCCAATGTTTTCAAAGTTTCTATTTTAAGCTAGCAAGATAATCAATTGTATTTTGAGTATTTTGTGTCAAACTTTCAGGTAGCATGACTTAAGTATAAAGGTCTATACAGGTTTCCTATCCATTATTGAATTCTTGGTCCTATATCCACAAAGTTGAAAATAGAATATACATTGGTTCTGTTTGTTTATACATATATATTAGTCTTTCTAACAACTTAGACAAAAGAAATAAACTTTTACTTAAGCACACTCCTCAAGTTTATTGTCTTGAAAAGGAGTTCTTTGAACATCTGTTTCTGTTTCCAGATCTACTTGTCCTCACATTCTAGTTTGTTAATGGTCCTTCTTCGCATTCTAGTTGAATCTATGTGCAGTAATCTATCCATATTACAACATACTGAAGAACTGGATAACAAATTGTTCAGGTAAGATTTGACTGAACATCTTTCAATAAGATCCTTGACTTATGTCATGCTGTATTTTGTTGTTGTTGTTGTTGTTGTTGCTGCTGTTATTATTATTATTATTATTATTATTATTATTATTATTCAGACACTGAAGAAAGACACAGAAGAAACCAGATGAACCCACAACTGATTTAGGTTCCAAAAAGTTTGTCATAATCACATCATAAACATACATGATCTTGACGTTTCAGACTGGAGATACCAATTCATTAAACAATTCTGTTACTATCATCCTTCTAAGTCAGTCTTCACTGTACTTCAGGGCCCCAATACCAAATAATTTCTTTGTCTTATCTGTATGTTTCATTTTAAATTCAGGTTCTTCCAGTATGGGCTGCTTGCCTCTATGTTTTAGCTTTGCTCTTAACAAAATGTGAGGCTGAACTTTAACTTGGGACCTCTCATTGCCACCAGAAGATAAGTGGATATTTAAAACAAATGAACAAGCAAACAAACAAAAACAGAATGCAAACAAAACAAAACATCGTCAACAACAAAAACAATGTATTCTAGTACAAGTTAACTAGACATCAGAGTTAAGAAATTCTGCAGACAGTTGCTAACATTTTTTCTCATACATGTCAATATGCAATCAGGCTTTCTTGTTATTTGATAAACATTAAAATTATTATTTAAATAGTGTGGAGATATTATGTAGATTTTCAAACAAGTTAAATTTTTATTATCTCTTCTAATAAACGTTTAAATTCAGGATTGATGCCTCCCAATATTTCTGTTAAAATAAGCATTCAATTACTCATATGGTCCACAGGAAGTTGTTAAAGAAGAATTAAGTTATTCTAAGCTTGCAAGATATTGAATATTCAGCTTGTCACTCCTTAGTCTGCTGCAGAATGCCTGCTTTAAGCTTAATTTCCTGTAATTTTACTTTATCACCCCTGGAAAACAAAACCAACCAACCAACCAACCCAACTAACCAACCCAAACAAACAAACAAAACCAGTGGAACAGGGTGCCAAGAGAAGTTGTGGATACCCCATCCCTGGAAGTGTTGAAAAATGTCCAAGGCCAGCTTGGATGGGGCTTTGAGCAACCTGGTCTAGTGGAAGGTGTCCCTACCTATGTTTACCTATGGCAGAGGGGATGGAATTGCAGGATCTTTAAGGCCCCTTCTAACCCAAATCATTCTATGATTCTATTTTTTTTTTTTGTGATTTAACTATTCCATTGTAGTCAGAAAAGAAACACTAAGTCATCAATGTGGTTTGAAACAGCAAAATAGTGAAAGCAAAAATCTTACTCTGAGAATGATTTCTTTCCAGTGGTATAGGAAAATATTGCAAAAGTAAAGAAAAGTAAAATTCTAAATTTATCAGTTGCCCATGGAATCATACCATTCTTCTTGCTTTTTTATATATATTCTGAACATCTCGAGACTTTTGCTTCCTGGCACTTTTCCCCATGTTTTTGTCTAATGATATGTACAAATCATATGAACATTTTACATCAGATAGATTGTTATTCCAGTGTTCTAGGCACTGTGCTACCTGCTGAAAGACATTTCACATACAGGTTGGTTTTAAAAATCCAACCATTTTCCAATTCAGATACAAAATATTAGTTCTAGGAAGAGCTTTGAGATGGTAACAGTGAAAACAGAAGACACTGAATTTTGGGGGTATTGATATATACCAATCATATTATACATGCAAGTGGGCCAATAGTAAATTGAATACAGAAATTACTGCAAACTTGTTGTTTATGATAAGATACAGCACTCTTAAAACATCATATCATTTCAGAAGGTACAGCATAGCTTCTCTGTCTGACAGCCCAACAAATTAAACAGATATCTTTAATCCTGTACTGATAATAGAATATAATTGACAATACAATTGCAGTGGTCAGTATTATATTTACATCTAGACTAGTAAATGTTAAAATGGAAGCATGGATTCATTGTACCTGTAAAAATAAGTAAATAAATATATAAATAAATAAATAAATAAAATTGTTAACTCTATTTAACAGATAGAGAAACTTGCCTATATCAATGGGTTGCCCAATCTCCATGACAGGAACTAAAACGAGTCTCAGGCAAATTACTATCCTGTTAGCTACACAGTCAATACAGTACTGAACTATTAAAGAAGAAAAGCCTATTCTGACACCATTTTCTACACCCTACCCCCTGAGAATGATAATTTTACTCTTTAGTCGTCTTTCAGAAATAAACAGCAGATCCAGATGCAAAGTTCAGCTTCTGCTTTTACAGACTTTAATAGTTTTTGATTGCTGATGCATGTACTTTGCCCATCATAAATTAAACAAGGGAGACAGATTTCTACCTGAAGAAGCATGTCTGTCAAATGTGTGGTTAGCATGGTGTTTTTCATAAAATTCTGCTATGGATGGCTAACGTGCTGATTAATGGATTTTAAGGAGGAATGTGTAGTTTTGAAGGATAAAAACTCTTTCTAATTTAGCAACCAAAAACTGTAAAGATTTTTTTTACTCCTGCAAATGTATGCACATTTATTTAGGGCTGGTATATTAATAAATGCCAACTGCTGCAGAAAGTAGTCTAGCATTAAATTAAATACATTTCATGACCTGCTCACTCAAAATGCATTACCTTTTAATACATTATGCATGCAAATATCATATAGTGACACTACTTAAATGACAATCATAAAGTCCTGTGCAAAAATCAAAGCCTGTTTGTCTGATGAGTTAAAAGAACCTTGAATTATTTATAAGAATTATATTATTTGATAATATTACTATTTTGTATAATCGCTTTAGCACTTCAAAATCTTTTTCTTTCAAAAGGAAAGAAAAAAAATGGTGCTTGGCTCTCCATCAGAAAAATAACAAATAATAATTAGGACATTTTGGCACACGTTATATGACCAAAAATAGAAAACAAGTATGGAAGGGAGTCTTTAAGATACTCCTTGCTCTAGAACACTAATAATGATGTAATCCATGCTATTAAAATCATTTCTTACAGTCTTAAATTATGGAGATTCTACAACCTACACAGTCTATATTCACTGTTGAAAAACTCTCTTGCCTAAATTCCACATTTAATTATAGTACTTCTCCTACCCTCCACTGTCAGGAAAAGTCAAAAAGTCGTCTTTTTTTTTTTTTTTTTTTTTTTTTTTTTGAACAGGCTACTACATTTTTTGGAGAGTGTTATCAGCTCCCTTCTAACTCTTCTCTTAGACTAGACAGCTCCAGTTGTTTCAATCTGTTCTCACTGATTGCTTTCTGGACTTTCAAAATATTTTCCTATGTCTCTCTAGATCTTTATGGCTCACCTCTTCCCTGGAATTTTGTTTCCAGAGTGTTAAGTCTTACTTCATCTATCAAGATAGTTCTTCCTTATTGTGTACTGATGGAACTTTTTTATTCCTGAGTGTATTTTTTTAAAATGTGTTTATGCTGAAGTATAACATTATATAGACTAAACCGAATATTTCTTCGAATATTTAATCCCTCATTCAGCACTCCTGAAACCCTTCTAGCATGGTGATTTTTTTTTTCTGCACAATTGCTGGGTGATTTTAGAGGATTATTTGATCTATGCCTACCTCACAGTGAATGCCACTTGATGTCAGTTTTGACAATACATCTATAATAGCTGTTCTTTCAGCAAGGTTACCCCCCAAAAGTTTAACTTTGTTATGAATCGTTCATCTAGATAACAGCCATTCCTAATTTGTCCTTATGCAGGACCAAAGTCTTACTACAGTACAGTTATGACTTTTTTTTTTTTTTCTAAAAGGTTAGTGTGCTCTAGGAGGAAAATGAATTGGTTTGACATTATACGTTTAGAATAAATTCAAGTTGGCTGTTTTCCTTCTACTTGTTTTCCCCCAGGTGCACAAATACAATTTGTTATCTGTCCCATTGTTTTTCTGAAACTTGAAGTTAGTGTGGCATGACTATAGTTCTTTTGCTACTCTTTTTAAAAGCCTGAAAGTAGTTTCATTTTTCAGTCTTCTTGAACCTCATTTGCTCTATATATTTTCTCACAGACAAGTGTTACTGAATGTGGGAACATGTCAGATACCTGAAAACATTTTTTCCTTTTTCCCAAATAGTCTCCTACTGTTCCATATTACCCTTCACACTTATCTATGTAACTACACCTGCAGTTAACTTCTAGGAAGAAAAAAAAAAGTGAACAATTCTGCATTCTCATCATAATGTCTCATCATTTTTGTATTCTTCCTCTAATGTACTTTGCATAGTGTATCTAATTGACATAAAAATATTGATACAAAATTAAGCCTAATTAATCTGATACCTGGTTTTGTTTTACCAAATCCTACAAGTTATTCAAAACTTTGAATAACTGCATCAATAGCAAATATTCCAACCATTCAAATAACAAATAACTACCTGTTAAAAGGACATTGCAAGAGTGGGGAGACAATGTGTATATATATAATATTATATATAATATAATATATATATATTATAAATATATAATAGAGTATACAAAATTCATGGTATTTATATAAATATATATAAAAAAAATCAAGGACTTCTGCATCAGGAACTGAAAATAAGTTTACTCAGCAAACATACTACAATTATTCTTAGAAGTATTTTTAAGAATTTACTGCCTCAGAGTTGGAGATGACTTTCTCTAATCACAGTATTCATAAATTTGAAGTCACCTCAGTGTGGACTGAGGCTAGTACCTTGCACAATTTTGGACAAGGAACAGAGGAAATAGTTGGGAACATATAGTAGGAACATACACATAGGAAATGATTATTCCTCCCTGGAAAAGGACAAATAATTTTTAAGCATAAATAATTCTTAAGTATATTTTATACTTTTCTATAAAACAAGAAACATTATAAAAATTTAAATAAACTTTTATTTAGGCATTTTAAAAGAGTAAATGAGAAACTTTTTAATTTCCATGCTAAGTGTGCACATGTATCAAAATATTTCTAATAATTTCCATTCTAATAATGTTTTTATTAAATACATTGTTGTTGTTGTTGTTGTTGTTGTTGTTGTTTTTCCCAGAAATTCAAGGGTTTGCTTTTACATCCCTTCTGAAACTTCTAAGTCATACTCAGTGTCTTTGAAGAAATTGAAGCAATTGGATTCCAGCTAAATGAAAGTACATTAAAAATTGTTGTAATTTATTTTTCTAATATTTTGTATAAAGAAAAAAATATTTTTTCTATATAAACCTTTTGTCAGATTCATTATTTCCTAAGGAATTGACATCTAATAATCCTAATAAAAAAAATTGAATGATTTTTAATATTCCAGATAAAAATTATAATACACCCTGTTCTCTGCATCTGTACATTTGGTGATACATAAAGTCAACTTTATTGAACTAGCACACACTGATTATTTCAACACATAAAATCACTTGATGCTTTTTAAGAAGTTTAATAATAGTGTTAATGAAGAGAGGGAGGGGTCTAGACAAATGACCTGAAACCTCAGGAATGCATCTTTGATGTGGCAAACAAAGCTAATAAAACAATATGATAAAGGAAATTAATTACGATATATGTAGGCTTTGAATTAGAATTCAAAGCTATATGTTGTGTGACAGTCCTTTTACTAGCTCGATATAAACAGAATGATTCTTCGTTTGAAAATCTGATGCTTCATACTGAAGTGAAAATGTATTTAACGGTATTTACAGTAATAGCATAACTTTTACAGAACAAAAGACACTTCAGTGGAAAAATCATGGACATGGTTTTGTATTTATATGTTAATTTATGTGTCATGCATATCTTATCAAGGAGGAACATGGATTAAACAGTGGTTGTAAAGTCAGAACTGCTTGGAATCAACTTGGTTATCATCAGGTTGAAAAATCCCATGCCAGGGATCAAATTTTAATTATTCATAGTTTCATTTTTTTCTGTTTTAATAAAAAAAAGTCTTCTTTGTCACATAGTTATAAACTTACAGATCATAATATATTTCTTTGTTAGAGGATTCAGCAGCAGCAGAGCAGACAGAAAGCACACACAATGTATTGATCAATACAAGGAAAACAGATTCTAGAAAGGAGAAATCAAAAGTGTGATTGCAGATTACCAGACAGAATTGTACCACAAACTGAAGAGGAAGGGCAAATCACAGTGATAACAATTCCATATATAATCTGCTAGTTCTGTTTACGTTTATTACTGTACTGCATACACTATGATGTCATAAATCAGATATTCAGTGATAATATAGCATAAATAGATAATACAGTATATAAAAATGGGGGAATGGGGCGCGGGGGAGGGAGGCAGAGGGAGATTTTGCCTGTTCTGCCTTTGGGACTTAGTTTCATTCCATTCCTTGCAACTATGAGGGATATCAAATTATTATTACTTTTTTTTTTTTTTTTTAAAGAGGAAAAAAAGAAAAATATCTCAGGAAATCAGCTATCTCTTGCAGATAGGAATAAAGAATTGTTCCAAATATTCTGGGGATATATATATATATATATTTTTTTTTTTTTTTCAGTCAGGACTCTTAATTACACAGAAGATTGAAGGCAGCCCAAGGGAAAACTCTAGTGTGTTATTTTCAAAATATTCCAATATTTGTAAGGAAATGACTAAAAATAAATAGTTTATTTGTAAACAAGTAGATCTGAAGAGAGAATGAGTTTTGGATGGTCTTAAGTGACTTTTCATTTTTAAAAGTTTATTTTAAAATGAATATTTTCATATGATAGAAAAATTTGTTTTTCATTGCAGATGTTTTTTGAAGAAGGGAAAAAAAAAAACACACACAAAACACAACAACCATAACTTATGTCTGGAAGCCTGTCTTTCTCTTGCACATGTAGAATCATAGAATCATTAAAGTTGGAAAAGACCTTCAAGATCATCTGCTCTAACCATCTCCCTACCACCACTATCACCCACTAAGCCATGTCCCTAAGCACCAGGTCCAACCTTCCCTTAAACACCCCTGGAGATGGTGACTCCACCACTTCCCTGGGCTACCTGCTCTAATGCCTGACTACTACTGAAATTGAGAATAGAAGTTTCATGACTTTCCTTGGGACAGAATTGACAGCCATGATATCCAAAGAGGTTAAGAGACTGTACAGCAGCAGTCTTTTGAAAAGAGAAGAGTTGACTCACATACTATTTATATTTGGTTGCCAGATTCTCATTATAACCCCATATTTCTATCTATAAGCAACCTCTCTCAGCATCTTTTTCTTACCACAGGTAAGGGTAAAATCAATAAAAGACCTTAACAATCAGAATCTTATCCTGAAAGATCTCTCAAAAGGGTAAAACCTTCAGGTACACATGTAGCTGTAGAACTTAAATAAATATAGCATAAATACAAGTAAGCCAAGTAAGGATGTTTGTATCTAGTCTGTTTTCCTGAATGAAAATACATAAGGTATTAGTATTAGACCATTTTCAATAAGGTGATCTACGAAATAGACTTTTGGAAGGAAATAAACACAGAGTGCACACTAATTACAAAAATACACATAAAAATGACTGCACAAACAGTAATGCTTATTTAGATAATGTACAGGTTGTGGAACTTCTCAGTTTGTAACAAATTAAGATTTTCCACCTGAAATTTATTATAAAAATATTTCACTCGGAATTTTTCTGTTTCATTACAGACACAGCAGATTTGGTTTCCAAATCAACGAACAGTTCTAATGTTGCATATCCTATACAGACCATATTCATAATATTGCAATACTGAACTAGGTTTAAATGTCCTAAAATATGCATATAAGTGGCATTTAAAGGACAATTTCTTCCCCAGACACTTTAAAACTCATTTGGAAATGCTGGAATGCATATATATATATATATATATATATTTTTTTTTTTTTTTTTCTGATGATACTTCAGTAAGTTAATGTGAAAAATAATATCTCAGTGGGAAAATGTCAAATAAAAATCCCATTAAAACGATACATCTTAGACATGGTCATATATTTTAATTAAATCACTTTGAAAAAGCAGATCCGAACTTAGTTAACTTTGAGGTACCACAGTGGAAGTTCCATTGATTAAGCAGAAGATCAAAGAAAGAAAGGAACTGCAGTGGCTGGTAAGTTACTTAAAAGCTGTTTTGATTAAAGAATGTTAGCTAATATTGAATTTAATTGTGTTAGAGGCAGCACCCCACTGGTAATAAAGCTGGGAGATATAGTTAGTATGTCTTTTACAAGTTGTGTCTACATTTGATTGATTATATGCAGTTTTGGACACAGACTTGCACTACAGAGAATTAAGGAAAAAATAAATCTAACCTTAATTCTAGATTTATGCAGAAAAAGAAGCTTTTACTCAAAGAAATTTAAAAAGAGATGAAGGAGAAGGAGAAGGAGAAGGAGAAGGAGAAAGAGAAGGAGAAGGAGAAGGAGAAGGAGAAGCAGGGGAGGGCGGGGGGGAGGGGAGGAGAGGGGGAGGGGGAAGGGGAGGGGGTGGGGGAGAGGAGTGGAAAGGGAGGGGAGAAGGGAGGGGAGGGGAGGGGAGGGGAAAGTTTTTCAAATTATAAATGTTTCAACAGTTATGTCATTAGAAAGCAGAACTCCATTATTTTAAACTTGGTTTTATACGTTTATACGTACAAGGTTATACGTTTGCTAACCATTTTCTTTTAAACAAAAACAAAGTACCTACTTAAAATTGAAAATCTTTTAACAATGGAAACTATTTGCACCAGGATTTGACCATTCAGTTTTACTTTATCAAATTGAAATTAAATGAATTGAAATTGTTTTCAATGCCTCAACATCATGGTTGCTATTTACATCACTTTATCAGTCTTCCTAAAACTTGTATTAGAGTGTTCAATCTTGTTCAACCAATCTTTCTAAAACTTGTATTAGAGTTGGAATTTCCACTTTGGGAAACTATTGTGTTTCTAGTAACTCCTATAAGAAGTCTATGTTGTAATGATGATTGACACAAATATTGTTTTTTTTTTTTTTTTTCCTGAGTGCTTTATTTTCCAGAATGTGCACAGATTCTTCTTTAGATTTTGCCTTTTGTATTATAGTGTTGACCACTGAAACATAATTGATCTTCTCCCTCAAAATTCCTGCTGTTTCATGAGCTTTGTTACAATTCAACATAATCTATTTCCCACTGATGCTGGAAAACATAATAAGGTCACAGCAGGGAAGCTTTAGCTTCATTAAAACACATTATTATAAAAAAAAAAAAATGATCTAGGGTAAATTGGTTTTGTCCTTGTGGTACAGTTTGCATATATCCACATTAATCTGAGTATATAAAGCAGCAATAAATTTGCCAGCCTTACTGCATTACAAATCAGCCTCCTTATCTTTCATTTCACAATGGGAACCTCTAGTGGCAGACGGAGAAGTCAATGCTTCACATTTCAGGTGATATCTACCCTTCCTGGGTAAAATATTAAACCTGTCTGCAAGAGATGGGAAAAAAAATCAAATATAAAGAAAAAAAAGGTTAATAAAAATGTTTATTTTTGTCTCTAAATTGTATTTAATTCTCTGCTTGTGTCCAGTAAATGTACATCAGAGTTATTTAAAAGAAATAAGCAAATAAGGAAATGAATTGAAATTTGAAGTCAGATTTTCATTTATCACACAAACTCATAATAGAGGGACTGTGCATAAAGATTTAAGATAGGAAATCAGTGATTGTTCTATTAATCTAGTTTACCTGATACTAAAATCTGACAGAGTGAATCACAAGTTGTAGGCAGTAAGTCATATCAATTCATTACTACTTTCAAGGTTTTCCCTTCTCTCTTTCTCTTTGCTTTCAGCTGCTGGCAAATGATAGGCTTTTACAGTTCATTTTTTCAGTTTATTTTTGACTGCTTTTAATTAAATTTGATGGCCTGCTTCTGCACCAGTGAAGTTATTGGAGTTGAAAAGCACTTTGCTGTTATAGTGATGACTCCCTTGATGTCTGTTCATTATTAACTGCTTTTCAAAAGTGCTTCTCTTAACCCTCATTTTATAAATATTTAAATAACTGTGAATTTCTATAACATAAATATCTGGACACTAGTGATAGGAATTCTATTGCCTATTTAATAGGTTTTACATAATAATATGATTTTTAAATAAAGCTATGTATTATAATGTTAATTGGAAAAGTGTTGTCCCTAAATCACGTTACTAGTCAGTGTCAGCACAAATTGTAGTAATATTTCAAAGCAGCAGTAATCAATGAATTAGTCACTAGTTTATGAACTATTGCATGTGTGGGTATATTTTTCACTCATTTTAATTATTCAGAGCAACAGATGATTAAGTAAATCCTATAAAGATCACTTCTGATCTTTGCACTATGATGTTGAAGCGGCATTACTCACCTTGAATGTCTTCTGAAACTAACTTACATTTTTAATACAAAGTTACCTGTAAAAAGAAGTTAGAACAAAAGGAAGGAAAGGGTTTTTTAATTACTAGCAATTTGACTAATGTGAGGAAAAGACTCCTCATGAGGTATGTAAGAGGCCTAAAATTGTTCAATAGACAGGACTTTAGTTCTTAAATAAAAGACCTTTCTTTGCTGTTTAATGGGGTGGGTACTTGCCCCATCGCCCATGGGCAGGGAGCCTTAAAAATAAACAAATAGATAAACAAAAAATCATATTCTTCTGAACATTAGAGAACAGAATCTGCCTATCCTTTTTCATACTGATAAGTGCCTTCTTCTCCAAAGATTCTCATCAACTCTAGTGGAAATTCTTACTCCAGGGCTGCATTTACTGTGAGTAATAGAGGTAAAATGCAGAGCAACATCTAGTAGTGAATAAATTTTGCCTTTTGAATGCAGAAAAACGAGAGTAAGAGGTAGCTGGACATGTGGTTCTGGAAGCTTAGATGTATTTTAGAACATCCTTTTGGAAAACGGTAATTTTAAATTGCAAACTGGCTATTTCCTTGGTAAAACACATATCCGTGGCATAATGACCACATGGACACCAGGGTTCTTTAAGGATCCATAACTTCTACTTCTTTATTGAGGGCATAACTTCAATTTTTTCTTACTGAGGACAGGCTCCCTTCTTATATCATCGCTCTACAGCAGTACTTTTCCACTAACTATTCATTGGTCAAACAACTTTGCCCGGCAACCACAAACACCCAGCAACTTCCATGTCTTAAGGACTGGAGAACAAGCAGTCTGAGACAGCAAGGTGTCTCCTGAATCACCCTTGTTTGTTCCTTCTAAACACTTTACATTCCTGCTGGCCTCATCGTTAAGAGTCCGATGTTATCACCAACCATGGGGCTTGTTGACCCCCATGGCCATGCTCTCACACATCTTCCAGAGTACTTTCTCATTGCACAGGACCGTAAGTGCTAAAGTTAGAACAAGAAGAATATATGTATATATTTTTTTCTTCCATACCTGGTGCTCTCTGCTACTGGTTGTACCAGCTACAGTATTTCCTTTTTTTTTTTTCCTTCTTCACA
The DNA here is from genome assembly GCF_009769625.2 of Cygnus olor. Classification (NCBI taxonomy): domain Eukaryota; kingdom Metazoa; phylum Chordata; class Aves; order Anseriformes; family Anatidae; genus Cygnus; species Cygnus olor. The sequence continues at coordinate 31,712,344 of NC_049198.1, forward strand.
AGTTTTGTGTTAAAAGGTTTTGTATGATGGTGACTTATAGTGACAAGAACACTTCTTATTTTCTATCCCTTGCAGGGTAGCATCCCTGCCTATGGCAGGGGGATTGGAACTAGATGATCACTAAGGTCCCTTCCAGCCCGAGCCATTCTATGTTTCTGTGATCATGTAAAAATCCTTAAAATTATTTGAAATGCTTCAGAAAGGTGAATTTAAAGTACACACGATTCCTCTACAGAGGTTTAAAAGCCAAATGACCTTAGTTTGTTTAAGATTAATTTAGTTAATGCTTGAAGTAAGTATATACTTGAGATGTTCAGCTGACAACTGAATATAAGAGGAAGGCATAGAAATTTTCTGATATGGCAATTAAAAAATATAGCAATATAATTATCTATTTTAAGCACAGCATGAATACTACACTTCTATGACTGTCACGCAGACAGCTGTATTAGGTTTAATGTTGACAACTGTGTTGAACTTGTGGCCTTAAAGACCTTGGACCACTCTAACAATTTACACACAATTCTGATGTCCTCTAATTTCTACATACTTAGGGCTATGGAGTAAGTTTCAAATGAGTCAGTTCTGCTCTATTCTTTCACTTTTTTTTTTTTTTTTCTACATCTTAATATTCCCTGACATATTACAAAGACAAAAGATGTGATAGCCTTAATTTACTCATATTTCATAGATTCATATTTGTTGTGGTTGGAAAGGATACACACTTCACTTGTAAGACAGAAGCAGCAATGTACTTTATTTATATAATGTAGTGATCTAACAAAGCTTAACAATGATTTTGCAAGATTTGGGATGGCAAGGTACACTTGTATATCTACTGTATAGAGGACAAGGTCAGACAAATTGTCAGGAGAACTTCCTACTGGGTCATGAGGTTTAGAATGGACTACCTGGCATTCTAAATTCCTTCTCAGAGGGGAGCCTAGATGCAGCTGGATCCAAACTTAGTCCTAGACTTGGTCAACAGTTTATGTCTAAAGGACTCCTTGCTTTCCAAACTCCTTGAATCAAGCAGGTAAGGAGCTCCTGTGGTGCAGCGGAATCCACACTTAGTCCCAGACTTGGTCAATGGTTTATGTCTATAGAATTGTATGTGCACAAAATCATTTAGATTACTTAGCTAAGAGTTTGGGAGGGGGAGGGAAACGTGCATAATCAATCTAAGATACAGTCTTAGTGAAATCTAAACTTAGTGAAGTTTAAACTTACAAAGCTTCGTACTCTGTTAATCACTAAGAATCTGTTGTGGCAAAGAATCTCTCACAAGGAGTAAGGAATCTCTGCAGCGGGTGTAACCTTGAGGTGCATACCTACTCAGTAGGATATCCTGTCATACAGCCTGCTGTATGAGCTCAGTGGGTTCTTGGGTTACTCACTATTTACAGTGTAAGATAATCGATTGACTCATAGTCATATTTGCATACCAACTGCTGTTAGTTTCTTCCAAATTTGTCTTGAGTTGGACATTGACCAGCTCTGTGGTCAGGTGAGCAAACTGATCAGCTAGACCCTTGGCTATTGTGTGTTATCTGTTTCCATCTGAATCCACACTGAGATGGTTGCAGCCATCACAACTGGACACATTTATCACAACTGCCACCTGTAGTTATCTCTCGAGCATAATCCTGACTCACGTTTGAGCAGGGGTTTGGGTGAAAGGCCAGGTTGGTATGAGGGAAGAGCACACCATCACAGTATATTCAGTAATGTTAATATAGCAGCCATGATTTCTTACCAAGTGGTATCCCATTTCTCAAAATAAGTCCTCCAGAAATGTCATAACACTGCATCATAACACCCATCCATCATGACCTTGTTGCCCATTATCACAGGAAAATTACCACTTTTCTGGACGTGCTGATTATTCAGCCTTTTACAAAGAGGTATACTAACCACTTTAAAAGGAAAACAAATCAACTGGGAATATTCCCATATATTATTTGCAGTTGGTTACTTCTCCATTTCTAAGTTCAATCATGTTCTAAAGGAAGAATAATCTTTACTGGCCATTCTCAACTGAAAAATAATAAAAAATAAAAATAAAAAAAAGGCAACTTCACATTTAAAGTAATGATTTTAAAGTTTCCAGTGAATCATCAAATCTTAATTAATTCATGGCTCATTTTGTGTGAACAGATGCTCTCTTTCTAGCTAACAGTGGATAACCTTTCTAGTCAGACAGGGGAGAGATATATAGTACTGTCTCTTTTTTGCCATTTGATTAGACCTACTTAGCACATACAGTCTACACTGAACATCCAAGCACAGAAGGTCCAGACCACGTGTCATTTGCACCCCTGAGGAGCAGAACACAGTAGCTGAAGTGAAGAGACGAAACTGTAGTCATTCACAGATTTTGGTTCCACTGTCTTTGTAACCAAACTTTGAACACTGCCATGCATCTATTACATCATCCCTCAGTCTCCCCTTTACTGGACAACCTGAGTCCCAACACCTGGAATTTGAAATAAATACCTGTATATCAGTCTAAAAACATAACCATATCCGCCACAAACTAGAAGTTTAATTTGCATCAAATAAGAATAGGTTAACACTGAGACAGTCTGTCCTAACACACTGAGTTTCACTGCGGAAACATGAAACTCATCAGGCCGGGATCATCAGAAAAGACCTCAAAACACAAACAAAACAAAACAGGCACATTATTTGCCCTCTTGGAATACTGCTGAGCTTTTCACAACCTTAGCAAATGTTTTAAGAATAAAGAGAGATCAGGTGTTATATCTGCTGCTAATATGCTTTGAAGCGGTGAATGTTTAAATGTGATTTTTGCCACAGTAAGCAATGATGTGTTTGTGTGTATGTAGGCTGCTTGCCAATCTGACTGACACTATTTGAATGCTAATGATATAGTAGGGAACAGTAAGTCAATTTAAATTGCTTTTTAAAAATACATACAAATCAAATTGCAATGGTTTGGGAGTTTTTAAGACTAATCTAAGACAGAGAGAGGGTTCTGGTCCAATGTTTGATTTATGTTAACTGTGTGTAGTGGTTTTAGTCAGCTGGGCAGCTGAGCTCCACCACAACCACTCTCTCACTCCCCCTCTTCAAAGGGAAAGGGGGAGAAAATACAATGAAAAGGGCTCAAAGGCTGAGAAGGACAGGGAGATCACTTGACAATTATCATCATGGGCAAAACAGACTCAGCACAGGGAGATTAATGTAATTTATTACCTATTACTAACAAGCTAGAGCAGTGAGAAACTCAAAACAAACTGAAAACAATTTCTGCCTCATCCATCCTCTCCTATGTTGTCCCCCCAAATAGCACTGGGGAACAGGGAATGGGGATTGTGGTCAGTTCGTAATGGTTTGTCTCCAACACTCCTTCACTGTCACTCTCTTCTCCTGCTCCAACATGGGGTCCCTCCCATGGGATGCCATCCTTCCCGAACTGATCCTGAGTGGCCTTTCCACAGGCAGCAGCTCTTCAATAACTGCTCCAAATATGGGTGCGTACCATGGGCTCCGATCCATCAGGTGCACACTGCTCTAACCTGGGTCCTCCACAAGCAACAGCTCCTGCCAGGTCACCTGCTTCTGCACAGGCTCCTCTCTACGGCCTAAAGCTCTGGCCTGAAGTCTGTTCTGGCAGGGGTTCTGCATTGGCCACAGCCTCCTTCAGGTTACACCCACCTGCTGCACCGTGGACTCCTCAATGGGCTGCAGCTTGGAAATCTACTCCGCTGTGGGACCCATGGGCAGGCAAGTTTTTTTTCCTGCATCAGGGCCACTGCAAGCAGCCGAAGGAGCCACCTGGGCCCAGCAGCCCCCAGGTGGGCAGCTGACGAGGTGTGGGTGGAGCCAGAAGCTGTGGTCCATTTAAATAAGGCATAGCCACCATTTTACAGTCACTTGCTGAGATGATCAGCACCAGTGCAGAGAAGGATTGTGGTGGGCAGGGGTTTCCCTGCATTGAGGACACTCAAGGCAGCTGAGGGAGCTGTCAGGGCCCAGCAGCCCTCGAGGGCAGTTGATGCGGTGTGGGTGGAGCCAGAAACCACCGCCCTGCTGTACAAAGGCAGCTGCTGGGGAGCACGAGCCACCAGGAAGGTAAGGACCATGGTGGGCAAACAGGGTGTGCTGCATCAGTCAGGGCATGGCATGGCAGTTTGTGCAGCAGTTTGCACAGGCAGGGTGGGCAGGGAGGTTGAGCAGGGTCGGTCATACATGTGTTCTGGGAAAGACTTTCTAGTGAAGAAATGGTGTCCACCCACCAAACCTGATGGTCTGTGGCTAAAACCTAGATGGGGGGGGCTGCAACCTCGTTAGGCAGATGCCTCTACCAAAACAGACCTCCCAAGGATCAAAAGAGTGGCTCAGACCCTCAGTTCTGGGGAGCTCTAGTCTCTGGAATACTCCCTGGGGCCTGAAGGGTGTCATGGGTGTAAGTGTGCCCAGCTGGATGAACTATTCAAACAGATAGCTCAGTTGTGAGCACACCAGGCAGTGTAGCATTCAGGAATCTTATCAGGAGATTGACAAATGGTGTTATATGCTGACACGGTCCAAGCAACAGCCCTGCCTTAAGCCCAGGCAAGGGGAAACAAGTGCGCAGCCAAAAACATGCACATTTGAAAGACTCACAGGATGAGGGAGAGTGGACCTTTGTCTCTTTTCAGAGACGAAGGAGGAGTCTTGCCCCCCTGCTCCTGAAGTGCTCCTGCACAATATATACGAGGGTCTAGGAGGAGACTCCAGGAGAGCTAGTAAAGATTTCAGAAAGACCAACCCCAGAGACCTCAGCAAGGCTGAACACACAGAGTTGTCTCAGTCTCCCAACTGCCTCAAAACCAGTGCCACAAAGAAGGCGTGAAGGGTGTTATTCATTGGGGACTTTTCTCTGGGAGGCACCGAGGCTCCCATTTGCTGTCTGCACAATCTCTCCAGAGAGGTTTGCTGTTTGCTTGGGGCCCGTATTCATGATATTACAAAGAGGCTACCAAGTCTGGTGGGTCACAAATACTACCACCCCTTCCTACTTTTTCAAGTAGAATCAAACAAAGCTGTAACAAGGGAACTCCAAAATATCAAATAACGATTTTATGTCCCTTGGAAAGATGTTGAAGGGATCAGGAGTGCAAGTAGTGTTCTTGTCCTCCGAGTTGGTGACTGGCACCCAGGAAGAAAGAGATGAGTGGGTTGAGTGAATGGTTGGGTGTGAGGTTGGTGCTGTGCCCAAGGTTTTGGGTTCTACGACCTTGGACGTGCTTTTGACAGACTGGGCATGCTGACATGGGATGGAGCACAGATGACCAGGTGGGCCAAGAGTGGGCCGTAAGCTGGCTGGGTTTATCAGGAGGGCTTTAAACTAGACGTGATAGGGGAAGGGGATGCACCTCTGAGTGAAGAAAGAATGCCTGAGAACACTATCACTCTAAATAATGGCAAGGAAGTACTTGTGAACTGTCCCAATGCAATTAAGAAGGGTTCTGGAAACATGATATGACCAATTGCACAGCTAAAGTTCCTCTACATCAACACATGCGGCATGGAAAACAAGCAAGAGGAATTAGAAACCATAGTGCTATTAGACAGATATGGCCCAATTGCTGTCACCGAAGTGTGGTGAGATGGATCACATAATTGGAACATTGGAACAGAGGGCTACAAACTCTTCAGAAGGGATAGAGAGGGAAGGAAGGGAGAGGGTATTGCCTTCTACATTAGGGAAGGGATTGGTTGCAAAGAGTTGCCTCTGAGAAACTTCCACAGACAGGTTGAGAGCTTGTGGGTGAGAGTTAAAGACCGCACCAATGAAGGACAGCTTGTGGTTGGGGTCGAATACAGGCTGCCCGATCAGGAGGAGCCTGTAGATGAGGCATTCTTGCTTCAACTACAAGAAGCTCTCTTGCACGCCCTCATCCTGTGGGGGACTTCAACCACCCAGATGTCTGCTAGGAAAGCTACACAGCAGGCTGTAAGAAATCCAGGAGATTCCTAGATTGCGTTGAGGATAACTTCCTGGTCCAGGTATTAAGCAAATCAACCAGAGGTGAAGTGTTGCTGGATCAGGTGCTAACCAACATGGATGAACTCATTAAAGAGGTTAAGACTGGAGGCAGACTGGGCTGTGGTGACCACGCCCTGATTGAGTTTGTGATCTCAAGGAATACAGGCCTGGCAAAGAACAAATTCAGGTTCCTGAACTTCCAAAGGGAAAACCTAAAGCTATTTAAGATCTAGTGGGTGAGAACCCCTGGAACACAGTTCTTAGGGACGAAGGAGCTAAACAGTGCTGGCAACAATTTAAGAATGTTCTCCTTAGAGCACAAGAGCTCTCCATCCGCCCACGTAAGAAAGCAGGCAGGGAGGGCAGACAATCAGGATGGCTGAGCAAGGACCTGCTGGTCAAACTGAAGCGCATGAAGGAAATGCACAAGCAGTGGAAGCAGGGACACATGGGCTGGGAAGAGTACAGGGATGCAGTCTGGATGTGCAGGGATGGGATCAGGAAAGCCGAAGCACAGATGGAACTGAGCTTGGTGAAGGATGCAAAGAATAATGGGAAGGGATTCTATAGGTACGTTGCTCAGAAAAGAAAGGCCAAGGAGAGTGTACCCCCTCTGATGGATGAGAAAGGTGAACTGGTAATGAGACATGGAGAAGGCTGAGGTACTCAACAACTTCTTTGCCTCCATCTTCACTGACAGGCTTCCCAAGTCTGTCGTTTCCTTGAACTCATAAATGGAGGCTTGGGGAGCAAAGTCCCACCCACAGTAAGCGAAGAGCAGGTTCAAGACCACCTGATGAAAGTCTGTACAAGATTAGGGATGAAACATGCAAGTCTATGGGGCCTGATGACATGTCATCCCAGGGGCCTGAAGGAATTGACTAATGTAGTTGCCAAGCCTCTCTCCATCTAATTTGAAGAGTCCTGTCAGTCAGGCAGAGTCCCTGGTGATTGCAAAAAGGGAAATATCACGCCCCTTTTTAAAAAGGGTAGAAAGGAGGACCCGGGGAATTACAGACTGGTGAGCCTTACCTCTGTGCCTGTGTCTGTCCTGGGACAAGTACTGGTTAATATCTTTATCAATGATACAGACAGAGGGATTGATTGTTCCCTCAGTAAGTTTGCAGGTGACACCAGGCTGAGTGGTGCAGTCAGTACAACAGAAAGAAGGGATGCCATCCAAAGGGACCTGTGCAAGCTTGAGAAGCAGGCCCACATGAACCTCACGAGGTTCAAAAAGTCCAAGTGCAAGGTGCTGCACCTGGGCCAGGGCCATCCAGGACATGAGTACAGACTGGGAGAAGAACTCATAGAGGGTAGCCCTGCAGAGAAGGACTTGCGGGTTCTGGTAGTTGAAAAGCTTGATATAAGCCAGCAGTGTGTGCTTGCAGCCCAGAAGGCCAACTGCATCCTGGGCTGCATTGAAAGAGAAGTGACCAGCAGGTGGAGGGAGGTGATTGTCCCCCTCTGCTCTGTCCTTGTAACTCCCCACTTGGAGTACTGCATGCAGGTCTGGGGCCCCCAGCACAGAAGGATACTGATTTGTTAGAGCAGGCCCAGAGGAGGGCTACAAAGATGGTTAGGGGGCTGGAGCATCTCTCTTACGAAGAAAGGCTGAGGGAGTTAGGGACGTTCAGCCTAGAAGAGAAGTCTCAGGGGTGCCCTGTGGCTTTTCAGTACTTAAAGAGGTCTTATAAAGAAGATGAGGAGCAACTCTTTGCTCAATTGGATAATGACAGGATGAGGGGGAACAGTTTTAAACTAAAAGAGGGAAGATTTAGGTTAGAGGTTAGGAGGAAATTCTTCACTCAGAGGGTGGTGAGGCACTGGAACAGGTTGCCCAGAGAGGTTGTGGATGCCCCATCCCTGGAGGTGTTCAACAGCAGGTTGGATGAGGCCCTGGGTAACCTGGTCTGATGGGTGGCATCCCTGCCTATGGCAGGGGGGTTGGAAGTAGGTAATCTGTGAGGTCCCTTCCAGCCCGAGCCATTTTATGATTCTGTGATTCTAAGCTAACTAAGCTTTTCTTTAGTAATAATTAAACCAGCAGACATACTTCTATGGATAATATATTTGTTTATAGATACGAAAATAAGAATTAATACTGAAGGGAAAGAAAGAAGCAACCTAGTAGCTTTAAGGTAGTACGGATTTTAGATTTCTTTTTTTTTTTTTGCCTTTTTTTTCCTTCTTCTTAAGTCTTCTGTTAAAAAGTTTTGTAGGACAGTGACATATAGTGACAAGAACACTTCTTATTTTCTATCCCCCAAAACTCAAACCATTTTAGTACAAACAATGTATTTAGGTGGAAAACATATAATTTTGTGATTACCATTACTTTAAGAGCAAATAAACAGAAAGATTTTTCAACTAAAGAAATATGTTTAAATTTGGATTAACAAAAAATTGCAGGAATGTTATAGGGGAAGTTCATGTAAAATATAATACCTAATCACAGAAAACTGTAGTTTTCAGAGACAAAGGAAAGCATCACTTATTTTCACAGTAAAAGTAGATAAACTGACTCAAAGTAAAGCTCTTAAGAATAATCTAAATTAGTTCATGTTGCTATTTGCTGCTATTTTTTTAGATGTAAAGCTTAGTGATATGGTTTAGTGGAGGACTTGTTGGTGTTAGGTCAGAGGTTGGACTAGGTGATCTTGGAGGTCTCTTCGAACCTAGATGATTCTGTGACTGTATCAATTCTGGCATTTTGAAGCCTCATGTATAAGCAAAATATGGTACTCATTTAATGAATAGCTAACAACTTCCATTAGAATTTTATTACTTCTCCTCTATTGGAGACTGTCAGCAAAGTGAAGACATTTTCTATATCAGTTTCAATACTAATGCTGAATTAGTCTTTAGTAACTAGGACAAGAACTTGTAGATCATGCACTGCTCACTGCAGTGAAATGAACAGGTTTTTCCTAGTGGAAAAGGTCACTAGTAATAGACCATAGGCGTTGTGTTTAGCTTATAATTTTATAAGCTCTCAGAACTGAGGTTTGTCAGTGTTATTTTGCCAGAAACTGCATTGACCTGCCTGAGACTATATTTAACCTGCTTAGATGTAACATCATTTCTGCAAATGACCATATGCCTATTCCTGTTTTGTTTTTTTAACTCCCTCCCCTCCTCACCTTTTGTGTATTCTATATATAGATAGCATATGTATTTAACTTCATATAATTAGTAGTACAAAGAAGTTATTCTGTATCAAATTGTCTGTGGCTCTAATATAGTGATTTAGTGAAGGCAACTACAGGACAGATAAAAGAGCAGTGGTCTTGGAAATGTGGGCAAATGATGGAATATAAAGAAGCGGAGGCAGGACATAAGAAAAGAGGCTCAGCCTGGTACTGGAGACCTACACTTACAAACAAACTACCAAAATTCTGCTAAATAAATACAGACTTATGAGCTGGGCAAAAACAGTCTTAGCATTAAAAAAAAAAAAGCTTGAAGAACACATACTCAACATATGAATAACACACTCTGTACAGTTGATTTAGATGTAATGCCAGTGAAGAAATAGCAACTTTTAAAGAGTTTTAGCAAAAGCAAAATTGCTGTCACACAAATTCTAGAGTGGGAAGAAACCTCCTACCTCAACAAACTTACCCAGCAAAAGAGTCAGGATGCTAATTGATATCACTACCTTCCCCCAAATCAAAATCACCAATCTTAGAACCTACAAGAGCAGTGAAAGAATTCAGGGGTAAGTACTAGGAGAACATGTGTAACAGTTTTATCTGCATTATTATTAAGACCTCTAACACTATTTTTTATTATGTACTGTTTCTTTCCTTTTGTGAAATAAATAGGTCTGGACTAATAATAATATTTTGTTTAGACTGTAAATATTTTAAAATAATATTACATTAATCTACATTAATTTTAATATTAAATAAATTAATTTGAAATGCTAGTTATACTAACAATTTATTGTCTTAACAAATAAGATGTGTTGCTTTTTCACCCACAGCAAGATTTTAGCTGTACAATCAGTTACATTAGCACCCTGCCATAAAGACTGTATAGCCACATGTAGTTGAAGTTGGATAATGGTGTATTCTCCATGCAGATGACAACTCTAAGAAGTTTCTTACTGACAGCATATAAACAGAGATTTTCATAGGCAAAACATTTTGTTAAATCTGGCAGCTTTTGATGGGAATGGAGCAACACCAAACCATGGCCTTGTAAAACATCACTCCATTTTCCAGCAGGAAAAGCAATAGCTTATCTTTGGGAAGAGATGTAATTTTAAAAAAATAAAAATAAATCATGGGCAAAACAGTACATTTTTTTCCAATCATCACCTGGGCAATGACTGAACTGTTTTAACTGAAATTTTAATTTTGATTCTAGGCAAATGCTTTGTGTTAATAAGTGTCAATCTGAATGACAGCTCAAGTTTGGTAGGTAAAATGTAGCTGAAATGAGTATTTTACAAAATGGAAACTGAAACAACACATATAGAGAAATATATATATAATTACATGTAGAAAATGAGTTCTAGGCTGCAATCCTAAAACCAGAATAAGATTACATTAATACTTGCTTCAGCTGACATGTTGTGCATGCTCTATATCAGAAGTTTTCATATTTATCAGTATACTTGTCTTGGTTTCAGCTGGGATAGAGTTAATTTTCTTCCTAGCAGCTAATATAGCGATGTGATTTGATGTTAGGATGCTGATGAAGTGTTGATGTTTTAGTTGTTGCAGAGCATTGCTTACTTACAGAGCCAAGGACATTTTAGCTTCTCATGACAGTTGAGTTAAACTGGCCAAAGGGATATTCCATACCATAGGGCATCATGCTTAAGAGTAAAACTGGGAGGAGCTGGGCAGGGGGATTGGTGAGGGCAGGGGAGGAGGACATAGCTGCTGCTTGGGAACAGGCTAGGCATAAGTCTCAATAGGTGAGAAACTGCATTATGCATCACTTGTTTTGTATATTCTTTTATTATTATTATTTATGTCCTATTAAACTGTTATCTCAACACACAAGATTTTACCTTTTTTCTTCAGCTGTCTCCCCCATCCCACTAAGGGTGGTGGTTGTGAGTGAACAGCTGTGTGGTTCTTAGCTGCCTACGTGCGTAGTTAAATGTATTAAATAGTTAAATAACAAATTATATTGTTGTTGTCTATGTACTGCGTATTATTTCAAATTAGGAGTGATGTTCATACTATCACCCCTTTTAAATTGAGCAGACAATTTCAAAATATGGTGTTTCATTATAGATAGTTTTTCATGCAAGGAAAAAATACACAAAATTCTTCTGAGATGGACATAGCTGTGAACACATAAAGGGATTTGTCCAAATTCATAGAAAAGTAGAAATCAGTCCGGGATATTATTACCTGACAAAATAAATGGCAAATTCTTCAAATAATCCTGTTGTAATGTGAATCGTATGAAATACAGATACATGTTAACATTCTGATGATCCAAATCTGTATCATATGACAAAAAAAAAGTGGTGCCATTTCCATAAATTATTTCCAAAGTTTTAAAAATATGTTTTACATTCAATTTAATAAAAAATCATGTATATGAAATTGAAAGTAAAAATCTTGGCCTATTTTTTTCTGTATTACAGATATCCCTTCACAAAGGAAGGCCATCTTAGTCTTTGTTGTCAGTTTCCTAACCTGGGATTTGGAAAGCATCTCTCTGCCTTTCCCTATATTCCTTCACTACATTAATTTCTCTTGCATGGAGGAAAGTGATTGCACTTTCTGCATCTCAGTTTTACATTTTCATCAGGGGAGAGTAGTTCCAGTCCACCGAACTTAAGAAAATAGGAGTTCTCAGGCTCCTACATGTTTGGTAGTAGTACTGATATGTTAGAAGAGAATATTATATTCACATATCATTGCTATTTATTCTGCTCTTAGATTGTCTCATTTATTAAGTAGTTTGTATGTCTAGCACACTTACAGTATAGTTATGTTGTTGTTATTATTATAAACAACAGCAAAGTCTTCACTTAAAATATGCAAAGCTACTTAAAATTCTACCTTTGTAGATGTTCTGGTTTCAAACACTTTTAAGAATGTTATTTACATAAGCACATTATTATTTAGAAGATTCTTAAAATGTAAGATGCTGTCAAGCCTCCATTTTAATATATTAAAAGACCTTAATTTAAGAGCTTCAGACAGGATTTTCATCATTCAGGAAATAAAACTTCTGACCCTGGAGAAAATATCATGTAAATAACAACTCCAAAAACAGCAATAGGAGTTATTGGCAATACTCACTGCTTGCCTATTCAAGGGCTACAGAACAGGGAGGCAGACAGGTTAAGCTTCCTTTGTGTCCTGGTTTACAAGTTTAATCAATCAAAAAAAAGTTATCAGTGAATAAATTGTTTCTTGCTTCCGGTGTCTAAGGCAACTGTAAGTTCAGACTGTTTCCAAAGTCAGAGACTTCTCTTTACACACACAAATGGAAACATTATAGGAAATCATAAAATTAAAAGACAAATCATAACTAATTCTACCCTGTCAAATTTTGACCTCATAGAGGACTTCAGAAAAGCTGCAAGATGCTAACCTTGACCTTCAGGATGTATTAAAATCAGGGATAATCAGTTGATAATCATGATGCTCTCCTGGGAAAGAAAAGAAGTCCTCATCCAACAGGTCTTCTAAAACCTAGTGAGAATCTGATCCAGACTCAAATCCTTAACCTTGTTTAGAAATTAAAGCTGATGCCGTGGCGCAGACGTCAAGATGAATAGGTTCAATTTTTGGCTTAATGACAGAGTTCTGGTGTCAAATGCTCACTTTCCTGTGGCTTGGTTCTCAAATGGAAAATGAATACATAACAAATCCTTTCCCTTGCTTTTTATCTACTTCAACTCTGAGACAAAAAATGGCTTAGAAAGAGACCCGCACAAAAGCATCTTCATGCCAGGGTATTTTTAACTGCTGTAAAATACAGAGTAAAATTCATGTCTGTTAATGCAATGTGAAATGAAGTCATACCATTTATTTTACTGGGATTTATTTGTAGTTGTTAAGATTGCAAGTGTTTATTTTTAATCTAAAATAATCTGCTTTCACTTTTGTATTTTGCCCACCGGAAATACTTGTGAAATATGTAACTTAGTTAGCTCAATGTTCGTCTTTTTTTTTTGTATTGCAAAGGTTAGTCCCAAGTTCTTAGAAATTTTGTCAGACAGCTTGACAATTTTTTTTGTTGTTGTTTATTTGTTTGTTTTGTTGTTTTTGTGTATTTGGTTTCTGTAAAAAATCTTCTCATGATGTGACAGGGAAGTTTGTGGAACTATTTGAAAAGTATATGCTGAATATATACCAATTTGAAGATGAATCTAGTGTGCACTTAGCTGCAGTCTGGAACAACGTGTAATATGTCCACATTCTAGTCTAAATTTCTGATCATTTCATTTTACTGGAATATTTCTTTAGCTTATCACAGTACGTAAAATGCACCAGAGTGTTCAGCACTGTTGAGAGTAACCTTAAAATTGCTGCTAGCGTAGCCAGCTTCTTTGATACTGAGATGAGCTTCTAAGACAAAGAATTTTAACATGATGCTGTAAACAGAATGGCAGAAACATCCAGCAAAATTTAGTATGCTGATATAGAACTACTGGTGCTAATTTCACCTTGCACATCATCAGACAGATTTTTTTTGCCATGGCATTTACAACTCTTGATTTCTTTGTCTGACCTCATAACAGTAAAATATTTATTAAACTATAAAAGGTCTCCATGATTCTACATTAAATAGGCAATAAGAACATGATTTTGAAAAAGTATTTCTCCATTAACCCTTGCTAGTAGCAAACATTTACAGGGTTAGCAATTTCTGGTTACCTTCCAAAAATCTTAAGACTGCTGATTTGTGCCAGAAAACAGAAGAAAATGATTGCCTCCTTCATTTCACTTCTAACATTAAAAACTATTCTATTCAACAGCAACTGTAAAAACAAAACTAATACATAGGCAATTAGAAAATCTACATACTAAGCAAGTCCATCAGTCCCGAGGAGACCTAGGCAATAGTCTCAATCATCCTCTTTAGAGTGAATAGGGCTGACGTGGTAATTATTTTCTTGCCTGGGATCTTCTTCTCAGATTTCCATTCTAGATACGGTCGTCATTCACGATTAGCTGTTGGTGTATGTACCATTCCCCAAGAACTTGGTGTAACCCCTGTGTAAACCCTTAGGAGATTCTTTAGATTTCATGCAGAAATCCAGACAGCTCTACTGTATACCATGTATGCATATGATCTTTCAGTATAGGATGACTCACTGTCATCTGTGTTTTAGGATGTATTAGGTCTTCATTAAACCTACGGACTTGTGGCAAATGAGACTCTTACAAGAGATCTTGCCACTACAGGACCACAGAATCATAGAATGGTTTGGGTTGGAAGGGACCTTAAAGATCATCTAGTTCCAACCTCCTTGCCATGTACAGTGACACCTTCCAATAGACCAGCACATTGCCAGCTCGTGTTGAGCTTCTCAGCAGTTTCAGGTCCTTCTTTTCAGAACTGCTCTCAATCCATTCTTCCCCCAGTCTGTATTTGTGCTTAGGGATGCCCTGGCCCAGACACAGGAACTTGGCAATTGGCTTTGTTGAACTTCATGATCGCTGCTGGTAGAATAGGCTCAAAGCCTATTTATCTTTCTAGTTTCTTCTAGAATGCTATAGACATTCATGACATAATTACAATTTAGTAAGGCTTAAGGTATATTCTCATCATTACACAGAAACTTTACAGTTACTCATGCTATATTTCAAACGCCATAGATTGTCTAAGGTAAATGAAATCTTGTATATTAGTTGTTTCTTCTCACCAGCTATTGGATAATAACAAAGAACTCCCCTTCATTATCAGACTGGAAGGGTGGTGGTTTTTATTTATTATTTTAAGTTGTTTGTTTTGTTTGTTTTTAGTTACTTGACTTTAAAGCATATGTGGGCTTCATCATTATCAGTAATCAGCAATAAACTTCCTCTAGACTACAGTCTATTTATGGATTTCAAAGAATAAAAGAGATGTGGAGCGAATACGCCGCTTATAATTTATAAAGGTTTCCTAAATACAACTGTCAATCACCAAGTTGCTAAAGGAATGCTCTTACTCTTCTAAAAATCTTTGTAAATCAGATGTCAAGCACTCATAGAAAGTAAACTTGCTAGTTCACGGTTTCATAGAATATCCTGAGTTGGAAAGGACTCACAAGGATCATCGAGTCCAACTCCTGGCACCATACAGGTCTACCTAAAAATTCAGACTGTATGACTAAGAGCATAGTCCAAATGCTTCTTAAACTCCAACAGGCTTGGTGCAGTGACTACATCCCTGGGGAGCCTGTTCCAGTGCATGACCACCCTCTTGGTGAAGAACCTTTTCCTGATATCCCCTGTCGCAGCTTGATTCCATTCCCTTGGGTCCTATTGTTGGTCACCAGACAGATTAGATGGGTGCCTGCCCCTCCGCTCCCCCTCATGAGGATGCTGTAGACCACAATGAGGTCTCCCCTCAGCCTCCTCTTTTCTAGGCTGAACAGACAAAGTGACCTCATCTGATCCTTTTATGTCTTCCCCTCTAGGCCCTTCACCATCTTTGTAGCCCTTCTCTGGACACTCTCCAATAGTTTCACATCCTCAAATGGAAAAGAATTGCTCACATAAATTTTATACATAGTTTGAATAAAAAATATACTACATTAAGTTTCTTTTCCTTCTATGCCCTTATTTATTTATTTATTTTAAAGTCTATTAAAGAGATCAACACATTTATTTCATTCTACACAACTAAGAACCTGTGAGGAATCATAGTTCTTTTATTTTATATAGTATATACTGCATATGAATCATATTCATAAACCTTGCTTGGTTTGGCTAGCAGTGAGCAAAGAAGACGAAGCATCCATTCAACTTTATCAGTATTTCTAAGAATCAGTAAAGCAGTCCGTTATCCAAAGTTAGCACAGCCACTGAGAGGAGTTTGGCTCCTCTATTAGACAGTCTCCATGCAAACAGAATCATGGTTAGCATTGATAATAAACATTTTGAGTAACTTCCAAACTTGCAAATACTGTAATAATTTGAGCTAAGAATTTATTTTGCTGTGACACTAGAATGTTTTCAGAGATTTTTTATTTTTTTTTTTTTTACAGTATCCTATCTTACCTCTCCCTATTAACTTTTACTGATACTACCCACTCATAACCTCTCTCTTTCATCCTCTCTTTCCCACTCTCTCCCATTTCTATTTTTCCCAGGGTAATATAATCCAGGTTTCTTAATGGTTGTTCAAAGAGGACAACAGACTCACAGAGAAAGTATAATGTGTTATACTGTCAGTTAAAAAGCAGATCTAGCAAACTGAAAACCATCCTGCCTTTATCTTCTCTGTGAGCTCACACTTGCTCTAAAAAATGTATTTGTTGACATTTGCCAGGGAAGAATACCAGGGAAAATAAAAATATTCGAAGTTTAACTGAGGTACTAGAATTAATTAATAATAAAACCCTGACATTACGAGGATGATAGATATGTTTTAACATGGTTCCGTCCATATATATTATGATATATTTGTACTAAGAATTTCTTATCATAAATCATTTCTGTGTGGGCATAGTTCTTTTACTTTGCAGCTTTAACACTGATCACCTTAGCTCCTACCATGTGAAGCAAAATTTGTGGGACTCCCTCAGAGACCCTCTTTGGACAATCAAGTCTTTGTGCAACCACAATTGTCTTCTATGTTTTATTCCATCAGAAATGCAATAGAAAGGAATAACCACTTAATTAGTGTACAAATAATGTACCTCACTTTTTTTTCCCCTGCTAGTTTGTCTTCTACATTAAACAGATTACTGTTTATCTATATTTTCTTAATCACTGAATATATGTGTATATGTTCGTTTCATTTTTTCTACATTAATTTTTATAATATAAAAGGAGATAATTTTATGATATAAAAGGTGTTGGTTTTGTAATATAAAGACATTACTTTCAGTGTGTGCTTTTATTTGTCTAGAAAGGATGACACCTAAGAATGTAACGTCACTAAGTTTGGAAAATTATATTCTAAAAAGATGCAATTACATTCTGATTTTAAGACATGTTTAAATGAGAAATTGAATTTCCCAGCATCTGAAACCAAAGTGTTCTACAGTGCTTTATAAACTGCATTTTAAATTTTTGTTTGTTGTTAGAAATCAGCAAGCTTCATAAAATTCATCTGAAATGAACCTCCAAATTTGTAAGATCTCACTTACTTGGTGTTGAGGCTGTTCAGCTCTTCCGCAGTGGGTGCCAACATTCTGTTTATCGAATTCAATGTCTAGACTGTAAATGGCCAGGAAAGCAGTTGCCTTTTGCTCACACCTGGAACAAAATATTGTGTCAGTTAGGTTTTGTATTTTCATAGTCTTCCAAGTGCAGTAAGACATTCATTATTTTCTTTGCCTGCCTTATTAAGGGTTCACCAGAACACAGAATTACATTCTTATTTTCTCCTCGAATATGTGAGACAATATGTATATAAATAAATGTTGCAAAGAATATGTTATTTTGAATTTCTTATATTTTTTGCTGTTTCATTCATTTGTAACTGTTAAATTTAAATAAAATATTTATTCATATAAGGTATACATTTATAAGTGCTGGTACTGAAGATAGTCAACTCAGAATATCAAGCAGTAGAAAAAATAAGTGTTTCAGAGCACAGTTATTTAATTTAAGTGTATGCAAATGACAAAGTTTAACATTTATTTAGATCTTAGAATACATTTTTTTTCCATTTTCTTCACCTTACATTGGAATATAGTCTTCAAAATTTTGAGAAACTATTTTTAAAACAGAAGGCTATTGAAAAAATGACCCACTTTTCAGCTGCTGTCACCTTGGAAAAGGCATAAAAGGAAAGTCCCAAATAAATGAAAAAAAATATATATATATCCATCTACAAAAAAGGGTGAAAAGGAAGATTCAAAAACCAACAGATCAGTCAGTTTCACTCTAGTCTGTAGGAAAATTATAGGAACAGGTCCTCGTGAAAGCTATTTGCAAGCACAAGGACAAGGAGAAAAAGCCAACTCATTTACCAAGTGTAAACTGAGTAAATGGCCAGTGGGTTACATGAGAGCTGTGAAAGCCACACAATATCTCAGGCATCCTAATAAAAGTTAGTACAATTAACAATGAAATACAAATCTATATATTTATTAAATATTTATTCCAGTTACATATACAAAATTTTACAGCTTCCACACAGTTTCTTATGCCTATCAGAAAAGACAGAGAGAGATGTGTAGACAAACGTGTGGAAAAACACAGATGGAAACTAACTGTCTTTCATTATATCTTGAATACAAATATATATATATATATATACAATAGTTTTATTATATTGTATTTTGATGATACAAATGTATTCAGTATTTTTGTTATATCCTATCTAGGTGATTTGATATATCTATAGCTCAAACTAAACCAAAACCAAACAAACTGAAATCATCATCATATTACACCTCTCAGGGTTTCTACGACACAGTTTGTATTTTTCTACATAGAGCATAAATTTTCACAAACTCTCTACCTTAAAACAACTTTATATTGAGATTGTATGCTATGCTAGTACCAGGAACAGGGTAGCAAAGTTCCGAAAATCACAGATAGTTTATAAAAGTTTCAGATCTTTGTACACCAACATTCCTTGCTGTACAGGTGTAGTGGGTTTATGTGACAAGGTTTTGTTAGCGGCAGGGGGGAGGGTGGGGGAGGAATAGGGGTGGCTCCTGTGAGATGAATCTAGAAGCTCCGCCATGTTAGATAAGGGCCACACCACTGGCCAGAGCCGGGCCAATACAATGAGTGATGTTGTTTGTGCGTCTGTGAGAGAATATTTACGACAGAGAAAAAAAAATGCTGAGGAACAGCAGCTGGGGGAGAGAGAGAGAGAGAGGAGTGAGAAAGCCTTGCAGATGCCAAGGTCAGTGAAGAAGGAGGAGGAGAGGTGCTCCAGGCGCCGGAGCAGAAGTCCCCTGCAGCCTGTGGAGAGGACCATGGTGAAGCAGGCTGTCCCCCTACAGCCCGTAGTGTACCACGGTAGAGCAGGTTTCCATGCTGCAGACTGTGGAGGAGACCATGGTAGAGCAGGTGGGTATGACCTGAAGGAGGCTGCGGCATGTGGAGGACCCCCACCAGAGCAGGCCCTGGGCCAGACCTTTAGCCTGTGGATTATTGGATTAAACCAACTTTCTCTCTATATATACGTTATTTTTAACTAAAATTGTAATTTTCATCACTGTATTCTTTTTTTCTCATAAAGCTCCAGTATGAACACTTAGCAAAATAGTTTTGTATGAAGAATAATAATTACAATTCAGAGAAAACACTCTATGCATGAATTATTAAGCAAAATAACGAAGCCTGAATTCCTATTTCAAGTTCAAAATTTAACTTGATCTTACTACAGAGTTTCTACTGTGTCTGCTGAAGTCATGTTACTAAAAGAAGTAAGAGTATAACTGTTTACCCAAATAGTAATTTTCTCCTTGTGAATAAACAAGTAGGCACCTGCTATACTAAAGAAAAGAATTTGAGATTGAAAATATATCAAGTTTATATTTGAGTTCAATTTTTGCAGTCCAAATTTGAATATGTGAATATAGAGAAAAACAGTCCAAATTTGAATATAATGTGAATATAGGGAAAAACTAAGTATTCCATAAGTAATTAAAAAGTGATATCAAACCCCAAAAATTTGAATAACACTTGTTCCATCCTCTAGCTGGTCAATGAATTTGTTGATATATTATAAAAAGCCAAAATAAGCCTCTAAAACTAATATGAAATTATCTCGTGAGAGTTGAAAGCTTCTTCTACTCTATTCTAATTTGGCCATAAAAAGCCAATCTCTTCACATTAGACACAAGACATTGATGTAATTCAATGCAAAGTCTATAAATCAATGCAAAGTCTACATTATTACTTGGATACTTTGCAAATACATACTGATATGAGCAGTAAATTCACTCTCTCAGAAACCTTTTTTCTACTCTTTCCATCAGCATAATCTTTAATATGCACATATGGAAATACCCTTAAAAGGCAAGTAAATTTAATGCAATAGGGCTACTGTTTTGAGCATAGATAGCCTTGAACATGGAACAGAACTGAACTGGAATTTCTTTCCAGTTGATGTAGTATTTTATTAATTTTTACAGATAGTATTAAAAAAAATCTGAAGACTTCTTTAGTAACCTAACATTCTAAGTAAGAGAGTAGTCTAATCTAATGATGTCACCCTGATACTTTTAGATTGGAAAGGCAAGTAGGTGGAAAGTGGAGGAGAAAATTGAATCTTTCTGAACTGCTTCAAAACCATAAACTCTTTCAACATAACAGGATAGGAAAACAAACAAACAGACAAAAAACAAACATGATAGAAACATAGTAGAAAACAACTCAAAACAATCAAAAGTTGTGTTTTGCAACAGCTCTAGCCTGGAATTTCCCAATGCAGAAGAGTACATGTGACATTTTCATAACTGTGACAATGACCTGAGTACTGAATTATCATCTGATGCTAATGGGTAGAAATATCTTCTTTTTTATTACTCCTAAATTAAAATTGGAAAACAAACTTGTGTGGCAACAACACCATAAGATGTTCTTACATTCTTAGACTTTTTTTGTAGGAATAAATCAATAAACAAACAGAAAATAAATAAATAAATAAATATAGGTGCACATTCTCTATTCCAATGAAGCAAGTAACATTTCAACTTCAGGAAAGTATGAACACTCTCAGCACCATCTTGCCAATCAGACCAGCAATTTGTTTTTCTGTTTTCTGACACGGATACATTTTGTCTGAAGTTATTTTTGCCCATACTTTCCACTTTTTATCAGTTGGGAACAAAAGGAAACATCACTTCTGCTCCTAAATGAAAGCACCAGATAAGCAGGAAGCTTTGGTCTATCTACTACTTCTGTTAACCACTACAGGAGCACAGTGCATTATTGACTATCTATGTTGTTATGTATGCCAAGATTCCCTGCCAGGAGAGCTAAAGTATTTATATTTTCTTAGTAAAGTGTCCAGAAAGCCAGGTGGCACTGTATAGCTGAAAATGGTTAAGATTCAGCATTGAAATTTACATACATGCTTCTGGCCACAATTAATTTAAATGTATTAAATTTAGACTTATGATGCTGCTGCAAAAAAGAGAGAAGTAAAAGAAGCACTTGCAAGAAGAATTAATATCTGTCATTATATCTGCTCATAAAAGTGGAAAAGAAAAATAATGAAGAGGTCCTGGCACAAAAGTCCTCGTTCCTCAAGAATGAGGAAACATTCAGTTATGCTAGATATCACATGGGACACTGATATTACAGTTTGTTTGAAAAATTAAAATAAAAAGAGAGTATCTTATATCCTGTGTGAGTAATCACAGAAATAATACATTAATGATCATTTCCAACTAATGAATGTTTGCATGATATTCGTGATTTTTGAAAATGGGAAAATGGGAAAATACTGCCCAAGCTCTTCTTACAATTATAAAATCTTAACTACTGATCTTATACTGGTTTGGGGTTGGAAGGGACATTTATCATCTAGTTCCTACCCTCATGCCATGGACAGGGACACCTTGCACTAGACCAGCTTGCTCAAGGACCCATCCAACCTGGCCTTGAACACTTCCAGGGAGAGGGCTTCCGCAACTTCTCTGGGCAACCTGTTCCAGTGCCTTACCACCCTCTGAGTAAAGAATTTCTTCTGAATATCTAATCTAAATGTAAACTCTTTTGGTTTAAAACTGTTATTCCTCATCCTATCACTACACTCACTGATAAAGTGTCCCTCCCTTGTAAGCCCCCATTAAATACTGGAAGGATGCTTTAAGGTCTCCCTGAAGCTTTCTCTTCTGTAGGCTAAACAACCCAAACTCCCTCAGACTATTTTCATTGGAGAGATGCTCCAGCCCTCTGACCATCTTTGTGGCCCTCCCCTGGATCCACTCTAACAGATCCATGTCTTTCTTATGTCGGGGGCCCCAGAGCTGAATGCAGTACTCCAAGTGGCATCTCACAAGAGTGGAGTGGAGGGGGAGAATCACCTCCTTGAACCTGCTGGCCACGCTACTTTTGATGCAGCCAAGGATTCAGTTTACTTCCTGGGCTTTAAGAGCATGTTGCTGACTCATGCCCAGTTGTTTTTTTTAATTATTTTTTTATTTTTATTTTTTTTTGTCCACCAGTAGTGCATGAATTTCAAAAGTATAAACTAAATTAAAAGAAAAAAAAATGCAAACTGTAAGGATATGACATGATATTTTATATGACATAATATATATATATATATATATTTTCAAATTCTATAAATGCTGGTAATAATACTAAGTTCAGGAAACCTGCTGAGGTTAGAAGAGACCGGGTCCAACACCCCTGCTCAAGCAGGGCCACCTACAGCTATTTGCCCAGGACCGTATTCACGCAGCTTTTGAAGATCTCCAAGGAATGAGACCCCACAACCTCTCTGAGCAACCTGTTTCATTACTCACACAGTACAAAAGTGTTTCCTGATGTTCATAAGGAATCTTCTGTGTTCGAGTCCTGTCCTGGGCACCACTGAAAAGAGCCTGGCTCCATCCTGTCTGTATCTTCCCTTAAGGTATTTATCAGAGATATCCCCTCTGACCCTTCTCTTTTCCAGGCTGAACGATCCCAGCTCTCTCAGCCTTTCCTCACAAGAGAGAAGCTCCAGTCCCTTAATCATTTTAGTGGCCCTTTGTTAGACTCTCTTCATTATCCATGTCTGTCTTGTACTGGGGGCTCAGAACAGGACACAGCATTCTGGGTATGACGTCACCAGTGCTGAGCAGAGGTGAAGGATCGCCTCCCTAGACTTACCCCAGTGCTTTTCCTGATGCAGACCAGCATACCATTCTTCCTTTGCTGCAAGGGCTGCTGACTCATGTTTAACTTGATGTCCACCAGGACTTGTAGGTACTTTTCTGCAAAGCTGCTTTCCAGCTGGTAGCTCCCAACATGTACTAATGGGAGTTGTCCCACCTTCCAGGATGCAGGACTTTGCATTTTCCTTTGTTGAACTTCAAAAGATTTCTTTCAGGCCATTTCTCTAGCTTGTGGAGGTCCTTCTAGATGGCAGGACAACCCTCTGCTTTAACCACCACATATTCTAATTTTGTGTCAATTTTGTTTTGCAAACTTGCTGTGGGTTCACTCAGCCCCATCATCCAGCTCATTAATGAAGATTTCAAATAGGACTTTATCCAGTATAGACCCTTGAGATACAGCACTAATTACTGGCCTCCAACCAGACTTTGCAGTGATGGCCACTACCTTGTGGGCCTAGATGTTTAACCATTTTTTTTACCCACCTCACTCCGTCCATCTAGCCTGTAAGACTCATCTCTATTTACTATTATATAGCTTCTCTAAGACTTCATTTATTCTGCATTTTTATCTGTGATTGTGATCTCCAGATGTATTTATCTGGTCACAGCTCTCGTTTGTGTCCTCTTTTATTACAGATAGGCAAAAAATGTCAAGTTAATAAAATAAAGTGAATACGTCATAGATAAGTTACCTGAAAACATCATTCTTAAAGATTTTCTTCTTTCTCAATAGCAATGCATCTTACATTTTTAATGTAGATAAGAATGTAATTTCTCTCTTTAATTAAAGTAAATTTGCCTTTGAATTATTTCCTATAGACATACATATATATATATATATATATATATATATATTTCCTATAGACTATATAGATATTTAAGGAAGAAAAGAATAAAAGTATATTTGTAAACAAAATATTTTTATTTCTTAAAGTTTGTCTAGGTTAAGTTTACAAGTTTTTATCAATAATGTCACAACTACACCAAAAGCATGGCACTGAACAATTACAGAAGTAAGAAAAACATAAAACTACATCGAATTTCTGTCAAATCTTGAGAACTACAGTCCTGCTCTTTCTAAGGATACAGCATATCCGTTTAATTGACAACACAAAACAAAACAAAAAGCTTCACAGACATAAACTTCAGTTATCTTCTATCTTTATATATGATATGTATTTCAGAATTTTTACTGGTTGCATCAGCACAAGCTATTTGCATTACAAAATTTGGGAAATCCATGCCAGGCATTTCCATTACTTCTTATATTACCAGCCATTGTCAGTTTATAAAGGTTTATATTTATCAGCAGAAAGTCATATATCATTTCCTCTTTTGTATTTCTGGAAGGAATAACAAAGCTCCTGGAGTAAGCAAAGATCATAAGCAATCTCTTTTACTGTAACAGGTCCTCAACAGAGTATGACACTATAAGTCTCCCCCTGCCCTGAAAGATGTAAGCTGTGTATCTTACTGCCTGTTTTACTTACCTGTCATAGCAGGATCCCCAAATTTTCGTGATATAACTGGAAGGTTTCCATGAACTGCAATAGCTTTTAATCAAGATTGCAAGCCCTCATCCCACAAGAAATGTCATGCTTGAGATTGGAAGAAACTTGAAAAAAAGATGATTTTGCCAACAGGCAATATTGAGAGAGTAAATCTCTCACACATCTTCACAAGCTGCAAGAAGTTAATAAATACATCAATCCTTGTCTTCAGAGCTTAAAGTGACTGGGAAACCCACATTCTGCTTGAAAAATAGTTTTCTTATATAAAAATAAAAGTAAAGCTGTCTTCTAAGACACTTGGTGGAACTGTAAAAGCTGATTTCTAAGCACAACTTCTTACTTCTCTGTCCCTTCCCAAATTTTAATAGTTTGTTTACTGATCAAAATTCTAATTAACTAGTACTTCAGAAAGACATTGATTATTTTTTTCAATATTTTTCTCACAATAATTCAAAAATGGTCATACCTACAATATTTTCTCATCCTGCTTTATAGTATAAGGTCCCATTGACATAATCCATTTCATTCCTTTCATACTTGTTAGAATAACGTTAATTAGGATATAACCCATCTAATTTAAATTTGGTTTCAGTGTGATTCCTTTTTTATTTTTCTTTGTTTGTTTGTTTGTTTTTATTTTAGTGAATGGCAGATGTATTCAAGTTGACAATGGAAATATGGTCAAAAATTTGCACTGAAGAAACTCTCTTCCATCCATAAACTGGTAAAAAATAAAAATCTGTAACATGAACTATATTGGGTTTACATGGCAAATCATTGCTAGCAGGAGCACTTCAGGAGTGGTCTTTGTGAGAAGAGACTGGTGGCTGTCCACACATTGGACAGAGCCAGTTACAGCTGAACACAAAACAGACCCACCACAGGGCACAGCTAAGCCCATCAGGCAAGCAGGTGGCAGCTCTGTGATAACATATTTAAGAAAGGGTAGCAAACGCTGCACAGGGATTGTAAGAGAGGTAAGTGAGAAAATTGTGAAAGAAACTGCCCGGCAGAAGCCCAAATCAGCAAAGGAGGTGAAGGAGATGCTCTAAGTACCAAGCAGAGATTCCCCTGCAGGCTGTGACAAAGATTATGAAGGAAGTTGTCCCCTGCAGCCCATGGAGCAACTACTTTGAAGAGATATCCACATAGAAGTCCATGTTTGACCCCACACCACAGCAGGTGGATGCGCCATGAAGAAAGCTGCAGCCTGTGGAGAGCCCACACCAGAGCACTGTGTTTCTGAAGTACTGAACTGCATGGAAAGGACCCACACTGGGTTCTTGAAGAACAGCGGACTGTTGGAAGGACTTATATTGAAGCAGTTCAAGAAGGACTATATCCCATGGGAAGCTGTACTGGGTCTGTCTGGGATGGAGTTAACTTTCCCTGCAGAGTCCCATGCTTTGCACTTGTAGCTAGAACAGCATTGGAACCACACCAATGTTTTGTCTATTGCTGAGCAATACTGGCACAGCATCAAGACTCCATCCAACCTCTCTCCCTTCCCCCCAAGAGCCAGTAGGCTAGGGGTAGGCAAGAGGTGGGGAGGGGATGTCACCAGGGCAGCTGACCTAAACCGACCAAAGGGATATTCCGTACCATGAGATGTCACACTCAGTAATAAAAGGTGGGAAAGGGGAAGGAGGCAGGCGCTCTTGTTGTGAAGATGTCTGTCCTCCTAAACAACCACTATGCATATTGAGGCCTTGCTTCCTAGGACACAGCCAAACATCGTTTGTGTGTACTTTAAGACAATATTTTAATGAGAATATTTTTTTGCTGTTCTTTTCATTCTCATTTCTTAGTGATCTGACATTGATCAAGTACTGGTCAACCAATCATCTCAAACTATAGAAATATCCAGCTGGATCATGCTAAGATATGAAATAATAATGAAATATTCCAAATGTGTTCTGTGATTTTCATAACATCTCTCCAATATCCCAAGGTTAGAAAGGATGACTGGATTACCCTAGTATTGTGATGAACCCTATAAATTTAGGTTTCTTGACACTAGCTTTGTTTTTATTTGGGTGAATTAGTCACTGTGTTCGCCATCTGTCTTTTACCATACCAGAAACATGTGTCTGTCATTGCCCATGTGTAGTCATTCTTGCATACCAGGCTATGAGGGGAACCTAATTGTGTCACGTGAAGAGACCAGGAAAACCTATAACCCAGCCTGCTACAAGGGCTAGCCTTATCCTTCCACATTATTAAACAATTTATAGCAGGTATTCACAGAGCTGGAACACAAAGATCAGTTTGCAGCCTTCAATACTTTTGATGAGATCTACACAAATCATGTATGCCAATTTTGCTAAGCTGTGATGTAATACTTGGTTAATTACCATAATGATGGTTATGGCAAAGCATTATGTGAGCCCTTGCTTAATTCAAACTCTCTTGTAGTTAACTGAAAATAAAAAGTCAATAATAAATAAAAATAATAAACAACCTCTCACAAATGCTCTTTAAATTACAATAACAACAAATAATACCAGTGCACATACACAACGTTCACTGATAAGTGATCCATCGCAATATCTACAGTGCCCAGCAGAAGTCAGGTTCCCACAGGCTCAGATCAGCCACTGAGGACACAGCTGAAGCTTTCAGCCAAGTTGGTGACACCTCTGTGAGAAAGTATTAAGACAAGGGAAAAAATACCAGATAGGCAGAGGAGGACGGACAAAAAGAGTGAAAACAGTGAAGAAACACCATGGTCAGAGAGGGAGCGGAAGGAGTCTCTCCAGTCATGGGAGCAGGTATTTCCCCCTGTAGTTCATGGGGGACTGCATCAGAACAGATATCCACTTTGCAGCCTGTGAAGGACCCCACATCAGAGCAGGTGGATATATCCTGAAGTAAGCTGCAGCTCATGTAGAGGGCCTGCTGGAACAGTTCTTGGTTGATTGCAGCTGTAGAGGATTGCCCCTGGAGCAAGGGGAGAATGTAAGGAGGGAGAGGCAGAAAGGAACTGTTATGGAGTGACCATATTTGCCACAGTCCCTGAGCCAGTTAGGGTGGGGAGGAATTAGAAAAACTGTGAGTGAAAGAGTAAAGTTGAGCCTGGGAAAAAGCGGTGAGGAAGCTGTATTAATTTTCATCTCTGTGTCTCACTTTTCAAATCTATTTTTACTATCTATAAATTGAATTAGTTGTCCCCATGTCAAAACTTTTTTTTCTTTTTTTTTTTTTTTTTTTTTTTGACAATAATTGGTAAGTGAGCTCCCTGTCTTTTTCTTGATCTGCAACCTTTTCGTCTTATTTTCTCTCCCTGTTCTGTTGAGAAGGAATGAAGAAGCAGCTGGGTGGGAGCCTGGTAGCTGGCCGAGGCTGACCAATTGCAACTGCCAGCCTTTTGGAGTATAAGAGTTGATGGCTTTCCTTTTTTTCAGCCCATGAGGTAATGACTGTACACATTTCTACTTGACTAGGTTGCAACATCAAATGAGGTTTGCAAGGACTCATATACTCCAGGTTTTTAATTGTAGTAGGATTTTTTTATGTGAAATACACTCAGATAATCGAAACTAAGATAAATTCAGTTCTGACACTTCTTGTCAAAAAGTAGAAAGTTTCATATTTATTCTCACCTTAAAATGGAGAGCTAAAAAAAAAAATAATTTTTACTTTATGACACTTAAGAAAATAAGTTGGCAAAAATCTTCCAAACACCCTAGCAGATTAAACAGGGAAAATTTTCTATTTGAATAGAAATCTGGTGATCAGCTTGACCTTGAGCATGTCAGCATGTATACTAAAGAAGTATTTAGGAAATATCTTTGTATAATTCCTTCCAGTCTGTAGTTTTAGCTAGCCGCAGATTCCTCTGAGGAAGAAGAGAAAAAAGTATTTCTAACTTATTGCCCATGAAGACAGTGTATTCCTTCATTTTGCTGATGACTATCTAAAGCTCCGAAGCATGAAATTTGATTTTGTTACTAGTACTAGTTTAATATGTAGATGCAAGCGCTAAGAACATAAAAATGTCAATGCATTAAATTTTGTTTTCTCCACTAGTCTTGAAAATTGATGATGAAAATGGAGAATCGGAAATTGTAGTGGGTTTACATGGCAAAGTTTTGGTAACAGGGGCCATAGGGGCAGCTTCAGTGAGAAAAATCCAGAAGCTGCCCCATGCTAGATAAGGAGCCCGCTGCTGGCCAGAGTTGAGCCAATAAGCAATGTCATTTGCACCTCTGCGAAAGCATATTTAAGGAAGGAAAGACAAACAAACAAACAAACAAACAAACAAAACCTGCTGCTGTACAGCAGCTGGGAGAACTAGGAGAGAGAAACAGTGCTGCAGCCTCCAAGGTCAATGAAGAAGGAGGTGGAGGAGGTGCTCCAGGCACTGGAGGTCAAATTCCCCTGCGGCCTGTGGAGAGGACCATGGTGAAGCAGGTTGTCCCCCTGCAGCCTATGGTGTACCATGGCTGAAAAGGTTTCCATGCTACAGCCCGTGGAGGAGACCACAGTGCAGCAGGCGGATGTGGCCTGAAGGAGGCTGTAGCCTGTGAAGAAGACCTGCTGGAACAGACGCTGGACTGGATCTGTAGGCTGTGGAGAGGAGCCCACGCAGGAGCAGGCAACCTGGCAGGACCTGCTGCCCATGGGGGACCCAGGTTGAAGCAGTTTGCTGCTGATGGATGGACCCTCTGTTACAGACCCCTATTTGGAGCAGCTGTTGAAGAGCTGATGCCTGTGGGCAGCCCATGCCAGATCAGTTTGGGAAGGACTGCATCCTATGGGAGGGACCCCACATTAGAGCAGGGGAAGAGAATGACTTTGAAGGAGTGGTAGAGACAAAGTGCTATAGACTGACTGCAATCCCCATTTCCCCGTTCCCCTGCACTGCCTGGGGAGAGGAGGTTGAAGAAGGTGGATGGGGGAAAGGTGTTTTTGGTTTCATTCCTTTGCTTCTCACTTCTCTAGCTTGTTAGCAATAGGCAATACATTTTACTATCTCCCTACTCTCAGTCTGTTTTTCCTGTCATGATAATTGTTGAGCGATCTCCCTGTCCTTACCTCAAAACTTGAGCCCTTTGCATCATATTTTCTCCCTCTTTCCCTTTGAGGACCAGGAGTGAGAGAACGGTTGTGGTGGAGCTTGGCTGCCCACCCGAGTAAAACCACCACAGAAATGAAAAGATTTCAAGGTCCAAATGAACCAAGACAGTACTATATCTATTAAAACCATACACAGAATTTCTAAATTTTTCTGGAGTGAATGATATCTTAGAAAGAGTTGTGTTATCATTTGATACTAAGTTGCAATACTCTGGCAATATGTAACTATTTCCTGGCTAGAACAGTTGTTTCTAATTCTAATAGTTGTCTAAAAATTGCTGCTCAATAACTGGACTGCTATTGCCATTTTGCCTTCAAAGTTAAACAGCTACCCTCTCCTTTTTGTTGTGTGCATACACATATGAGAAATATATTCATCTAGAGTACATCTCTCAGTCCTCTCTTTTTAAGATAGAGAACTTAATCTTTAGAGATCTTGCACTTTAAGGCTGTCTTGATTCTATTTTCGGAATAAAATCTCTGTCTTCCATCCCTGGCAAAAAACTCCATCCTTAAACCTCATGCCTGAATGAATAATCATCATTCATGTATGCTGCAGATCTTAAATTGCTGCTATTTTAAACATGGAGACATGTAAAAATTAATGTATATGGCAAGAAAATCACTGAAAAGACTGCAAACTACTTGGGTAGCTATTACAATAACACATCATTTTACTTCATTATAGTACTACTGACACTTTTTATTATAATCATAACAGTAACTAAATAGTTCACAATTACATCTGAGGGTTTTTAAAAAAAAAAAAGAGCAAATACAGCAATTTCTTTAGTAATGATAACCCTTAAATCTAGGGCCAGCTTCAGTTTAGAAGCAGTGACATCTACAAAGGGAACAGTAGGTAAGGTAACTACAGAAATGATGGATCTTTGAAAGTGAGAGGACAGTCAAAACAGATGAGAAATATAAAAACATATGCAGTAGCTGAACAAAACAAGGCCAAGTGCCGGGTCCTGCACCTCGGACACAACAACCCCAAGCAGATCTACAGGCTGGAGATGAGTGGTTAGAATGCTGCCTGGCAGAGAAGGACCTGGGAGTATTGGTTGATAGTAGGCTGAATATGAGGCAGCAGTGTGCTCAGGTGGCCAAGATGGCCAACAGCATCCTGGCTTGCATAAGAAACAGCATGGCCAGCAGGTCTCGGGAAGTGATTGTCCCCCTGTACTCGGCTCTGGTGAGGCCGCACCTCGAGTACTGTGTTCAGTTTTGGGCCCATCACCACAAGAAGGACATTGAGGTGCTCAAGCGAGTCCAGAGAAGGGCAACGAAGCTGGTGAGGGTTCTGGAGAACAAGTCTTGTGAGGAGCAGCTGAGGGAGCTGCGATTGTTCAGCCTGGAGAAGAGGAGGCTCAGGGACGACCTTATCGCACTCTACAGGTACCTTAAAAGAGGCTGTAGCGAGGTGGGGGTTGGTCTATTCTCCCACATGCCTGGTGACAGGACGAGGGGGAAAGGCATAAAGTTGCACCAGGGGAGGTTTAGGTTGGATATTAGGAAGAACTCCTTTACTGAAAGGGTTGTTAGGCATTGGAATTATCTGCCCAGGTAAGTGGTTGAGTCACCATCCCTGGAGGTCTTTAAGAGACGTTTAGATGTAGAGCTTAGTGATATGGTTTAGTGGAGGACTTGTTAGTGTTAGGTCAGAGGTTGGACTAGGTGATCTTGGAGGTCTCTTCCAACCTAGATGATTCTGTGATTCTGTGAAATTGTCCTCAGATATGTTGGTATGTATTATCAGTTGACATAAGGCAAGGAAAGCTGTCAAGGAATTCCCAGACAAAATAGAATGTTGCTTTTAATGCTTTTCTATCACAGAATCACAAATAATTTAGGTTGAAAGGGAACCCTGAGATGGGTCTTACAGTCCAGTACTCCACTTTGCAGAAACTACTTGCATTGGGTGAAAGGTAGCTTGCCTAGTCAATTTTGGATGGAGGCAATTAGAACAAGGAACTCTGGGTATTCCAGTTTACAGGGCCTGTCTACCAGAAAAGCCTTTGATATAGCGAGGTTTCTTAGATTTTCCTAGAAGCTTGCAAACCCTAAATATCACAGTTGAACAAGGAGACTAAGGTATGGCCAAACTCCATTTTAATTTCAAATTTTGAAAGCAAATTTTTCCTCTGTTGAAAGATAGGGAGTTTCTACAATTTCAGATTGGATTTGAAAAATGGAATTATTTACCACACCTCCAAATTTACTGTGCAACCCAGGTTTTCTGTTTGAAAGAGTCTCAATGTTTTCTACTTTTTCTCCTACCAAATATGACAATAAATACAGATTTGTTATTAATTTCCCTATATGTCCTTATGTACATGAATCAAAGTATTCAAAGAATCAAATCATAGCATACTAGAAACATAGAACATTCTGAGCTGGAAGAGACCCACAAGGATTATGGAATCCAGCTCCTGGCTCCACACAGGACCACCCAAAAACTAGACCATATATCTGAGAGCATTGTCCAAACTCTTCTTGAACTCTGACAGGTTTGTTGCTAAGATCACTTCCCTGGGGAGCCTATTCTGGGGCCCAAATGCCCTCACAATGAAGAACCTTTTTCCTAATATCCAGCCTATATCTTCCCTGACAAAGCTTCATGATGCTTCCAGAGGGCCTATCATTGTCACCAGAGAGCAGAAGGCATCACCTCCCCCTCACTCGTAAGGAAGCTGTATGCTGCCATGATGTCTCCCCTCAATCTCCTGTTCTGTAGACTGAACAAACCAAGTGACCTCAGACACTCCTCATACATCTTCTCAGGAAAAATCCCTTCTGAATTCCTGTGACTTTTTTTTTTTTTTTTCTATGTATGAATGCTCCTGTTTAGTTTCAAAAAACATACATGTGATACCCAAACCCAAATAGTCTCTAGAGAATATTATCTCAGATTTGGTAGATCAGTTTAACCTTGACACTTTAGATAACCAGAATTTTGGATATTTTCCAACTTAAATGGAGAGCTGCAGCTCTAACATTTGGAAATTATCACTTGACCTCTAGATATTTTTTAAGGAAAGATACAATCAGCCTGGGTAAAGGTAAGTCCAGGCAGATGCTAAGATTCTGCTCTGTCACGTTGATGTAAAACTTTCTGTCAACCAATGACAGTAAAAATAATATTTACTGGGTTTTGGGATCTGAAGAAAGCATGCATTAGGCTTTAGAATTTCTTAACTATTTTAATGTATGTATTTTGGTTTCTTTGTTACCATGCAAATAATGTGTTTGGATTTTGTGAGGTTTTCATGGTAAATGCTTGACCAATATTAATGATACAGAATCATGGAATCATCAGTTCTTCTAGGTTGGAAAAGACCTTCAAGATCGCCATGTCCAACCATCAATCTGAGCTACCAAGTTCCATCACTAAACCCTTAGTACCATATGCACGTCTTAAATACCTGCAGGGATGGGGACTCCTCCACTTCCCACAGCAGCCCTTTTCTGTGCTTGAAATATGTTGCATCTGGAATGAAAATTCTGTCAAGTGTGCTAAAATACCTTTTTAACTGAAGCTTAACTAAGTTTCTGCACTACTTGGCACTATGGATTGGTCTGCAAATTTTAAGTGAAATTCAGCTACAGTACTTCTGAAAACATACTGGCTGGACAGCTGGGCCCAGAGAGCGGTGGTGAACAGAGTGAAAGGTCACCAGTAGTGTTCCCCAGGGGTCAGTGCTGGGGCACATCCTCTTTAATATCTTTATTGATGATTTGGATGAGTGAATTCAGTGCACCCTCAGTAAGTTTGCAGATGACACCAGGTTGGGGGGAAGTGTAAATCTGCCGGAGGGTAGGAAGGCCCTGCAGAGGGACCTGGACAGGATGGGTCAATGGGCAGAAGCCAATGGGATGAGGTTCAACTTGGCTAAGTGCAGGGTCCTGCACTTCGGCCACAACACCACCATGCAGCACTACAGGCTTGGGGCAGAGTGGCTTGAAAGCTGTGCAGAGGAAAAAGATCTAGGGGTGCTAATCGATGCTCACCTGAACATGAGCTGGCAGTATGCCCAGGTGGCCAAGACGGCCAACAGCATCCTGGCTTGTATCAGGAATAGTGTAACCAGCAGGACCAGGGAGGTGATTGTTCCCCTATACTCAGCTCTGGTGAGGCTGCACCTTGAGTACTGTGTTCAGTTTTGGGCCCCTCAGTACAAGAAGGACATGGAGGTCCTGGAACATGTCCAGAGAAAGGTTATGAAGCTGGTGAAGGGTCTGGAACACAAGTCCTGTGAGGAGCAACTGAGGGAACTGGGGTTGTTTAGTCTGGATTAGAGGAGGCTCAGGGGAGACCTTATTGCTCTCTACAACTATCTGAAAGGAAGTTGTGGGGAGCTGGGGTTCAGCCTCTTCTCACAGGTAACTAGTGATAGGACTAGAGGGAATGGCCTCAAGTTGCTCCAGGGGAGGTTTAGGTTAGAAATTAGGAGACGTTTCTTCTCAGAGTAGTCAGACATTGGAACGAGCTCCTCAGGGAAGTGGTGGTGTCACTGTCTGTTGGGGTGTTCAAGGGAAGATTGGATATAGTGCTCAGACACATGGTTTAGTGGCTGATATTGGTAGTAGGGTGGTGGTTGGACCAGATGATCTTGAAGGTCTCTTCAACCTTAATGATTCTATGATTCTATGATTCCATGGTATGCTGAGATAATCCTAATGACAAACCTTACTGAATGTCAGAGTAAAGTGATTATGTAAGAATAACATTCATTAAAAAATGTTACTAGTACTGCTGAACGCTTTGTCAACCACTCACTATTCATCTAGCCAATTTGGTTCAGTGAACTTACTGTTCTCTTCAGTTCACAAAGTGTGCTTCTGAAATGAACTAGTGAACTATTTCCACATGCATCAGGTGTTCTCTAACTCTCCATTTGCATGGAGAAATATTGAGATTGGCTTGTTTATATTAATATAAATATATGTTATGAGGGAAGGTTGTAATTACTGATGTGTTCTAATTTAATTTAGCTGTGTGCATAAGTAGTCTCTGGTTAAAGAATGGTTCTACTATTAAAACAATTATTTGAGTCCCCACATAAAATATTGCATAAAACGGTTTTCAAAAGCCATATAAGTATATATCACTTATATCAATATCTATCTATCTATCTATATAAACTTCATACACCATTGATATTTTTATAACCCCATCAGTGATACATACGGCCAAATAAAATCTCTCTCTCTCTCTCTATTTTTTGGTTTGTTTTGGTTGTTGTTTTTTGTTGTTGTTGCTGTTGTTTGTTTGTTTGTTTGTTCTTCTTCGAAGTAGGGCTGTCTTCCTTATGTTCTGTTCTGAAGTAGAACTACTCCAACAATAGCTATGGCTTGAAAAATTCTAATTTATTCATTAACCTTAGACATAACAGACTCTGTGTGATTTCTAGGATTCCTTGGTATCAAATGGCTATCAGGATTTTGTACTGTCCTTGTTTCAGTTAGGATAGAATTAATTTTCCCTTAGTAGCTGGTAGGGTGCTATGTTTTGGACTAGGATGAGAAGAGTGCTGATAACATGCTGGTGTTTTAATTGTTGCAGAGCAGTGCTTACACTAAGCCAAGGACTTTTCAGCTTCTCACTCTGTCCTGCCAGCCGGTAGGCTAGCGGTGCAGCAGGATCTGGGAGGGGACAGACCCAGGTCAGCTGACCCTAACTGGCCAAAGGGGTATTCCATACCATCTGACATCATGCTAAACAATATATAGGTATGGCTAGCCGGGGTGGGGGTCCGGCTGCTTGGGGATAGGCTGGGCATAGGTCAGCAGGTGGTGAGCAATTGCATTGTGCATCACTTGTTTTGCACACATTATTATTAGTAGTACTATTACCATTATTATTATTATTATTGTTATTATTATTTTCCTGTCTTAATAAACTGTCTTTATCTCAACTCACAGGCTTCACTTTCCCGTTTCTCTCCCCCATCCCAGAGAGGGAGGGGGGAGGGTGAGCGAACGGTTGTGTGGTGTTTAGCTGCCCACCGGGTTAAACCACAACCACAAATTAGTTTTTTATCAAAGGTAATTCTTCAGAGGTATTTTCAAAGCATTATCCAATTATTAGTGTTATCATGGCTAACTTATCACAGATAGCTTTCATAAATATACAGGTAGCCAAGAAACTACACTAAAGAAAAATATAACTGAAGCCATTTAAAGATATGTTAAATTTATGGTTGTTCATTTTGCCTATGGTAATTTAATTAATTAAAACCCCAAATGTTGATTCAATGAATGTAGTGACTTCTCTCTTATAAAATTATATGCTCAACGATTTAGGTAGCAGATATGTCAATAACGTGTAATCTTCTTTTCCCTATGTCCTTAATACAGAATTTGAGCATAAATACCGTATGAAGTTGTAATGTCTTTGAAGGTGACACTTATGTATTGTAGATAGTTCTTCATAAAGCAAAAAGTACACTATTTTGACTAAACTTAGATTTTCAGCAAAGGAGCCTGCTCTATATTGCAGCAAATCAGATTTTAGAGTGCACTTACCCTAGGCCTTCATACAATGTGTAAAACCTATGTCTTATACAATAAAAACTCAGCCTTCTGTGTTGAACATTATGGTTTAAATTGTTTAACTTCTGAACACATTAAATTACAAGCAATAAAGAGATCAAAACTGATTTTTTCCTAAAGCAATTCAAATGCAATTCTGCTTGTTAACTACAGTTCAAATCTGCTTCACTACATAAAACTATGTTGAATCAAATATTCCTTGGCATTTTAGTCTCAAAGAACTTTATACTTGACAAATAAAGGATTTGCTTAAATTTTCATCATAAACTGGGATTACCATACATGTTCCTTCTTCTCACTATTATAAAACTGTTGTCAGAACCCTACAATGTACCTACAGGCTAGTACCATTGAAATGTAAAACAGGCTTAGCCAGGACTTCCTAAACCTAATCACAGTGGTTGTATTTTCAGAATCTCACTTAGACTTTCCAGAATCCTGGCATTAAAATGATTGATCTAGAAAACAATCAATCAATCAATCGAACAAACAAACAAACAAAACTATTAAATGAAGAAGAAAACAAACAAATACAAACAAACAACACTAAGAAACACCACAGCTTGTACATCTGTACTTTCAGTACCTGATGCAGATAGTCACTTAGATAGTCACTTAATGTTGCGGTTTAACCCAGCAGGCAAACCACACAGATGTTTTTTCACTCATTGTCCCCACATCCTCCTTGCCCCTGCCAGTGGGATGTAGAAGAGAATTGGAAGAAAATGGTAAAAACTCGTGTGTTGAGATAGAACAGAAAAGGAGGGTAATAATAATGATAATAATGATAACAACAGCAACAACAACAATAATAATAATAATAAATATGCAAAGCAAGGGATGCACAATACAATTGCTCACCACTCACTGACTGATGCCCAGCTAGACCCCAAGCAGCAGTCCCTCACAGTTTTACTCTTCAGCATGATGCCCTATGTTATGGACTATCCCTTTGGCCAGTTTGTCTCAGTTGTCCTGGTCCCTCCCAGCTTTTTGTGCACCCCCAGCCTCCTCACTTTGTAGGGTAGCATGAGAAGATGAAAAGCTATTGACTTAGTGTTAGCAATTCTCTGCAACAACTAAAACATCAGCATGTTGTCAGCATTATTATCATCCTACATCCAAATATACTAGCTTCTAGGAAGAAAACTAGCTCTATCCCAGCAGAAATCAGGTCACTTAACAAGCAAGGATGAGGAACAAGCAGAGGCATTTTTTTTTTTTTCATAGAATCATAGAATGTCTCAGGTTGGAAGGGACCTTAAAGATCGTCTAGTTCCAATCCCCCTGCCATGGGCAGGGATACCACCCTGGATCAGGTTGCCCAGGGCCTCACCCAACCTGGTCTTGAACACCTCCAGAGCTGGGGCATCCATAACTTCTTTGGACAACCTGTTCCAGTGCCTCACCACCCTCTGAGTGAAGAATTTCCTCAAATCATCTAAACCAGCTGTCTCCTCTTTTAGTTTAAAACCATTCCCTCTTTTCCTGTCATTACCTGCCTGAGTTTTGCCTCAGTCTATAACAGTAATGACAGATTTTGGGCTGCAGTCCTCAGAGCTGATGGGCAGATTTGCAGGGCTATGACTGGGAAAGCAGTGGCTTTCCATTCATGATCACTGAAATTGTAAAGGACCAGTTGTATCAGCTGAACGTTCATAAATCCCTGAAGCCTGATGGGATTCATCTCAAAGTACTGTGGGATTTAGAGGATGCTACAGTTGAACACCTATCTACAATTTACCAAAGGTTTAGAGAGTTTGGGAAGGCTCCTGCCAACTGGAAGATAACAAATGTTATACCCATCTACAAAAAAGGGCATGAGAGAAGACCCAGGAAACTGCAGATCTCCTAGTTTAACCTCACTCCCTGAAAAAGTTATGGAGATAAATCTTAGTCATAGAGTTAAAGTTATGGAGATAACTGAGGATATTGAAATGCAGTTAAAGAACAAAACAATTGTCAGACATAGCCTACATGGGTTCATGAAGCCTCGTGACTTTGTCTCTTCAGGAGAGAGAGGCAGGGAAGAAGAGGATGTAGGATTGCCCTCTATGTTTGGGAAGGTCTTGACTGCATGCTTAATTATGTTGATGAATGCCTCTGAGTCCAAGGAAATGCCAACAAGGGAGATATTATGATCGGAGTATGTTATGTAGAGTACTCAATCAACATGAAGAAGCAGTTGAAATATACTATAAGCAGCTAGGAAAAGTGTTGCAATTGCTAGTGCTCATTCACATGGGAGACTTCAACTTTCCAGATTTCTGCTGGAAATACAATAAAGTGGAGAAGAAACAGTAGGACATTCATGGAGTATGTGGAGGAAAACATTCTGATACAGGAGGTGAAGGAACGGACTAGGGAAGGTGTCCTACTTTACTTGTTGTTTGCTAATAGGGAAGGTCTTGTGGGTGATGTGATGGTTGGAGGCTCTCTTGGGCCCAATAATCGTGAGATAACGGAGTTCTCAATCCTTGGGAAAGCAAAGAGGGCAGTCAGCAGAACTGCTGCTCTGGATTTTTGGATGACAGATTTTGGCTTATTTAGGCACCTGGTTGACTGAGTCTCTTGGAAGGCATTTCTAAAGGGCAAATGAGTACAGGAAGGCTGGACGTTCAAGAATGAAGGCACAGGAATAAGCCATCTGAAAGATGAGCCAACAGCAAGACAAGCCTGACTAAACAGAGACCTTTTTCTGGAATTCAGGAACAAAAAGCGTTGATGACCTTTGGAAGAAGGGAATGACAGCTCAGGAGGACTACAAATATTTTGTGAGTTTATACAGGAGCAAATTAGAAGGGGCAAAAACGAGCTAGACCTTAACTTGATTACTGCAGAAAAGACAATTAAAAATGTTTTCATAAATTCATGAACAACAAAAGGAGAACTAAGGAGAATTTTCATCCCATACTGAATGCAGAGAAAACACATTGATAAGTGAGTTACTTAATGCCTTTTTTTTCCTCAGTCTTTAGTAGTAAGACTAAGTGTTTTGGGATACCCAGACCACTGAGCTGGAAGACAGAGACGGGGAGCAGAATAAAGCTCCTATAATCCAAAGAGAAATGATTAGTGACCTACTTGAACACACAAATCTATGGGGCCAGATGGGATCCAGCCAAGGGTACTAACAGAGCTGACAGAAGTGGTCACCAAGCCACGTTCATGCTTCATCAGCAGTTCTGGCTAATCAAAATGTCCCAGTTGACTGGAGTTCAGCAAATGTGATACCCATCTACAAAAAGGGCAGGAAAGAGAGTCTGGGGACTTAGAAACTGACATTGGTAACAGGGCAGGTCATGGAGCAGACCATGTTGACTGCCACAGCAGCACGTGTCCAAGATAACCAAGCGATCAGACCTAGTCACCCTGGGTTTATGAAAGGTAAGTCTTGCTTGTCTAACTTGATCTCCTTCTATGGTAGTATGTCCCACTTAGCAGAAGAGGGAAAAGCTTTTTATGTTGTCTACTTGGACTTTAGCAAAGCATTTGGTAATTTTCAACTACGTTCTCCTGTAGAAACTGGTGGCTCATGGCTTGGATGTATATACTGTTTGCTTGGCAAAAAATTGCTGGATAGCTTGGCATATAGGGTTGTGAAGGGAGTTAAATGCAGTTGGTGGCAATCACAAGTGGTGTTCCCCAAGGCTAAGTACTGGGGCCAGTTTTGTTTAATATTTTTATCAGTGATCTCAATGGGGGGATCAAGTGTACCCTCAGTAAGTCTGCAGACAATGCTGAGTTAGGTAGGACTGTTGAATTACTTTAGGGTAGGAAGGTTTTGCAGAGAGGTCTGGATAAGATATGCTGATGGGCCACATCCAGTCACATGACCTTCAACAAGGCTAGTTGCCTGGTGCTACTCTTGGGTTGCAACAATCCAGTGGCATCCACATACTTACATACTCAAACCATGATTATTTATTACATGAACTAGGATATCTCGTCTTCATGAAGAGCTGCTTTAATCTATGAAAAATTATTGCTACTCACATTAAGAGTATTTTCTTAGAATTACGATGTGCTTTACGGTTTCAAATCAGTTTAGGTTGATTTTTACATGAGTCAGTTTCACATGTAATACGTTTTTAATCTGTTGCTTCTTTTCTGTGGTCTGCAAGGGAACTAAATAGTAAAAATAAAATTCTCCAGTTGATTAAAAAAAAAAAAAATCTTATTTCTCACTCTCAAAAATTGAGAGATTGTTTTTTTCCCCTAATACAATGGGAACACAGAACATATTTCACATTATAGTGAAATCTATCTATTATAACCCAGACATTTCAGAATATAAGCCCTTAGAACTTTATAAGAAAATGTAAAACTTGGATACAGCTGTTTCTCCACACAGTTCAGTGGCTTTACCTTCAGGTGTCTCTACCAGTAAAGCTGTTAGAAGAAAAAGAAAGATCTCAGAAGGGACTGGGGTAAGAATCCAACAGAAATAAAAACTGAGCAACTGGGGAGTGACTAAGAAAGAGCTATGAGACAAAAAGGAAGTGAATTATGGAATCAAAGAATCACAATATCATAGAATATCCTGGATTGGAGGAGACCCACAAAAAACATAAAGTACAACTCCTGGGTCCCCAAAGGACCACCCAAAATATCTGAGCATGTATTTGAGAACATTGTCCAAACACTTCTTGAACTCTGGCAGGCTCAGTCTTGTGTCCATTTCTCTGGGGATCCTGTTCCAGTGCCTGACCAACCTCTCAGTGAATAACTTTTTCCTGATGTCCAGCCTGAACCACCCCTGTCACAGCTTCAAGCCATTTTTATTTTTTTATTTTTTTTTCAAGCCAGTCTGTTGTTCCCTTGTTAGAGAGTCCTTGGAGACAGCTATGTTATTTTTCAGTGTTTCCTACAATTATGCTCAGTTGTTCAGTCTTCGATCATCTGTGTGGGCTGCCTTCCAGATGGGGAAGCACAAAGCCTAAGCTTCGTGTTAGTCAGGGAATTTAGCCAAAAGTCTGA
This sequence comes from Cygnus olor, assembly GCF_009769625.2. Lineage (NCBI taxonomy): Eukaryota > Metazoa > Chordata > Aves > Anseriformes > Anatidae > Cygnus > Cygnus olor. Next base: position 31,753,412 of record NC_049198.1, read on the forward strand.
AGCTGATAAATGGGAGCAGGGCCAACAAATTGTTGGCTTTTGATACACGATTTTTTTATTTTTTATTTTTTATATATTTTTTTTTTGGGTGGGGGGGAGGGGGAAGGGGGAACAAGCCAAGGAAGTCTTCATAGGAGTCCTGGGACAAATCCACTGACTGTGTTCTAAATAGTGCTCTCAGTGTACTAAAAGAGACATGGAAGGACTGGTGAATTCATCTGTTTGTATCTTGGTGAAACTCCCAAAACACACAGATTTTTACAGAAGCTGTATATAATGGAGAATATGGATTAATGTCTCATTGTTATTTTGAATGCAGTGTAAGGAGTGAGATCTTCCTGATAAGATTTGTTTATAATGCCTTGCTTTTTAGAAAGAATTTTGACATACATATTTATTACAGTGAATTGAACATTGGCATTCCTTTTTAAAATGACAAAAGCACCATTGTCTAAAACAAACCCTTTTGTCTGTCATACACCAGAATTTCTGTATTTCACCTAAGTATTACTGTATTGTTTTCTTCAATCTAGTCTTGTAATTGATTTGAAGAAAAAGGAAGTTAAAGGGAAAATTCTATGTAGAATACAAAAAGATCTCCTCCCCCCTCCTCCCCCACATTTTTTCAGTAGTACAGTGACTTTGAAGACAGTCCTATTAGAATCAAAAAGGTACTATTAGTGCTGTGATCAGCAATTTAACAGCAAAGAAAAACCTACAAAGGTTTAGGTGTTTTATTGTTACACAAATGAGAAGGTAGTTGAGGAAAGCCTAAAATATTAAGTAACAGTTCCTCAAATATAAATTTAAATGTGTGCTAAAGTGTGAAGAGTGGTTTCACTCTTATTTCAAATAATAAGAGATTTTTCTCATCAGTAAGGGACATAATGTGATAATCCTGAGTCAAAACAACAGCTATCATTCAGCTGACATTTTGTGAAAGAAAAATCAATCTTTAAGATTTCTTCCCTTCAGTTAACATTTTCCCCTTTCACTCTCTATCAACTTTACCTATGCCCTTTCAGAAGATATTTTCCTTTACAAAAAGTCCAACCTTACCAGATACCTCATCTGGGATGTCCTCTGGTACAGATGAAATAGAATGTGTTGTAGTTGCTTTGTCATTCACTGCTGTAAAACAGAGAATTCCAGTAGCAATAAAGCCTAGAGAAACTAGGGAAACTAGTATGT
>NC_049198.1:31762369-31982369 GCF_009769625.2 Cygnus olor
GTTTCATGTGCCATAGAGCTATGAAGTTCAAATACATTCATAATATGAAGGAAAGAATTATAAGTTTTGTAGTTTGCTGTCTTGAATCAACCATGACATTTTACTCTAATCAGCTCTAACTTTCCACATCAAACACTGCATTGCTTTAATCATACCTGTGTTATATTCAATTTAATAAATGTTTTAACTTTCAGTTATATTTTCTTGTGCATGGATTACCTAACTGTAAAGTAATGCATGAAATATATCTTATCTTCTCTGTAGGATCTTTCTTTAATCTACTGATTGCTTAGTGGAGGATAACTGCTCTACAGAAATTCATTTTTCACTTTTTCACAGTAGAAATGTTATTTACTACAATACGTAATGTAATCCAACAATGCAGCTCTGGGGTAACATTAAACTGACAGATATGCAGTAACAGCATTTTCATTATAGAAGTGTCAACACTTTGTTTCTTACAAGAGACAGCAACAGCAAAAGCCAACAGTCATGGGATTTTACAACACCTTCTTAGAATTTTGAAAATCTCTCTCTTTTTCACTATTCTTGGTAGCAATTTCCCTATTTCCACAGTTAAATCTTGACTGGTTATGTCTGTAGCTAAAGATAACTTCTCCACTGTCTTTTGGGAAGAACAAAAAATAAAATTTCATGTTACATTTTTAAAACAACATGAACACATAGGCTAGAAAATGTATAATAGATTAAAAAGAAAAAAAAAAACACAACAAAACAAAACAAAACAGTTTCTGATGTTACTCGACTTTGATCTACCTATAAAATCTTTTTAATGGAAATAAGTTTAATCTTTTTTTCCCAACTAACAGTGTCAGAAAGCAAATCTTAGGTGAGTATTACTATTACACATTCTTTTTTTTTTTTTTTTTTTTTTTTTTTTTTAATATAATCTTTATTGAATCACTAAGTTCAAAAACCACTGAGTCTGCAGAGATGCGGGTCAAACTGCTTTCCTGAAGACAGTTGAAAATAAATAAACAAACAAATAAATAAATAAATAAATAACATCTATTATTGTAGGTCTATATTTTTCAAACCACATTAATAGGGTCACAAAAAACTTATTTCTAAAGGCTAGTATATGTAATTTCTGACTCATAAATGTAGAATTGTTTGTACACATATCCTGTAAAGTTATGTCTGTTTTTGAGAAACATTGATCTTCATTTGAACATTGAGAAATTAAAATTTAGAAACTACTACACAGAAAAGTACATTTTGCAATAGTTGATATTTGCTTTTCCGAAGTGGCCTCATCATATTTTGATGCTTATTGAAATTATTGCAAAATATATTGCAAAATATTGCTTGAAATTATTAGCAAATATAACTATGCTTTCATTGTGTCACTGGCCACTTAAGGAGAAAACAAAAGAGGCAGATATAAAGATTAAATTTGTGAGAACTGTTTATATTTTTACAGAACTAATGATACACAAATACTTTAGAAATCATCATTTTTAGTGTTATTTCATCCAAAAATGAAATGCAGGCAACTCCAGGGCGAAAGATACTAATTGCTTTACTAGTATAAAGTAGTGCTACATAGTATTAGGAATAGAAGGTTTAAAAATGAAAAAATAAACAAACAAAACAATATAACTGAAAATGTTATGGTGATCCACAAAGAAAAAAAAAAAAAAAAAAAGATTTGTTGGATTTTAAACATAATTCTTTAATTAATTTATTTTACCTTTAAAAGTATCCTGAAGTCTTGTGTTTTGTTTGTTGTTTGTTTGTTTTTGTTTGTATATTTGCTTGCTTTTCAGATCGAAGAACATTTCCCAAGACAAACAGGTTCAGGAATTCAATTAACTTCCCTTACACAATTAAAAATTACTATTATATATTGTATTATGGGATTCTCTATCCACAATATAGATTTTAATATGTGTAGTCTGGATAAGGCCAGGCTACACAAAATGCAACAAATTTTACTCTTGCCTCTTTCTTAGGTGGTGACATTAAAAAGGCAGGAATTACATATTTCACTTATCTAAATAAGTCTCTGCTTTATACATCCAGGATTTTGAATTACAGTGAAATAAAGCTGTTACCACAATATTTTGTCCTCTATGTTATTTGATTCTGACTCAATCTCTTTTTTTTTTGTTTGTTTGTTTGTTTTTGTTTTTGTTTGTTTTTTTCCCAGCGAGTTAATACAAACAAGAACACACTGCTTGATTTCAAATTGATTTCAACAGCTTCTCTGCTATGTCCTGTCTTCTCCAGTCAACACTTCAGCCAACTCCCTTAGGGTTTTTATTATATTAAGATAATCATAATATTTTGCCTACTGAATGCAATAGATAAATAAATGAGTAAATAAATGTGTACATTTTTAAGAATGAGAAGTCAAAACAGGTGAGTATATATACATAATATATATATGTATATATTTATTTCATTATTATTAGAAGTATTATTTCTCCTTCCTTTTCAACCCATTAAACTTTCTTTATCTCAATCCACATGTTTTTACTGCTTTTTCTTTCCAATTCTCTCCCCAGTCCTACTTGGAGTTATAGGGAATGAGAGGAAGTCTGTGTGCTTCTTAGCTGCCTGCAAGGCTAAACCACAACATATCTAAAATAGGTATCACTGGAAAACCTATGGTATGGAGTAATCTAAACAAATAGTTTTAGAACAGGTCACTTCTACAAAGTAGTTAAGAATTCAAAACATTAATTTATCTCCCAAAAGCACAGAATTTGATTAAGATAGAAAGCCGTAGAGAGATTCTTTTTTTTTTTTTTTTTTTTTTTAATCAAGTCTAGCCAGTGCTGTTGATATCCAAATGGCTACATGCCAGTATCTGACATTTTGGCAAATTAGCTTTTGTATTTTGAGCTTATGTTCTGTATTTCTTAAGTAAAAAGAGAAAAAGGAAAAAGGCAGATAAAAGAAAGACACAGAACTTTAGGAGGAATGTGGGTGTTCTCACTTCAATAGAAAGTGATAACTTAAAGTGTTGAACATCTCAGGGATATTTTACCTGAGTGTGGGTTTAAGTATAAAGAATCTCCACCTTCACAGGAAGATAACTGTCCAAGTTACAGAAGACTAATTTATTGTTAATTTTCCATGGAAATGATGAAGCTAGATTATAGCCGTCTTGAAAGGCTTTCTGATTAAACACAAGTATTCCATATATGTTTGAGTGCTTGTCCTTCTATTTAAAACAGTGACTTCATAGTCTAGATATGATAGCCATAGAACAAGATAGTTAAAACCTGTTGTACATAATCTTTAAAGTTATCATACACTTTTTTTTTCTTACTTATGACATTTCTGTACAAATGTTTTTCTGTACAGTAAAATTTAATGATATTGATAACAATATTGTTCACTTGAATAATCTTTCTTAATCAATTGCAATTGAAGCATCTGCAGCCAATTACACATTTCTCAAAAATAGACACCAACCAATGTAATAAAATATACACTTCTATGAAGCACTTGAAAAAGATCTGGATATATTTTTGAAGTAGCTTTCCTATAGCCTTGAAAAATATCATCACAAGCAATAATTTCAGAAATCTAATAAATGGTAGAGATATATTGCAAAGGAAACTACAAACAGCATTCTAGGTGATGTTCAACTGTATTAAATGAAAATAACCTATCAAATATAATTAAATTGCAAGATTCTGCATCCTCTTATATTACTTATTCTGAGATGTTATGAAAATACGCTCTCCAGTCTTTTCCATGATGTTACTTACTAGACTAGGATGTACAGAATGACTTCAGCTGCTGTGTTTTATCCCTTTGTATGTAGATTGTATCTCAAAAATAATATAAAATGTTTTCGTAGAATTATAGAATCATAAAATGGTTTGGATTGGAAGGGATCTTGACAACGTAATTCTAATCCCCCTGCCATGGGCAGGGAAACACCTATTTGTGTGATGTTTTCTGGTATTTTTGTTTCATACAATTTAATATTAAATCTAAAACTCCTTTAGAAGACTGGGCTGTTGTTGTAGTCAACATCTCATATGTGAATTCACTCTTAAGAAAATATTAAAATATTAATCCAGTGTACTCTTACAGGAGTACTACACCCATGATGTTGTAGGGTAATTTTTCATGTACAGGAATTTAAAGACAGTTTTATTGATTTCCCAGGAACAGTATAAAAATGAGAGAGCAGAGGACACTTGTTTCAGAATATTAGGCATCATACTTACCAGCCTTTTTGAGAAAGGCTAAAGTATTGTTAAGAACAGTAACAGTATTCTTGGCATCTTTAGACAAACTATCACCATTGGGTCAAGAGTGGTGACAGTTCTCCCCTTTCAGCATTAACAAGTCTGTAACTGGAGTACTATGTCCTGTTCTGGACCCTCAGCGCAAGACATGGACATTCTGGAAAGAGTCCAGAGGGGGGCCACCAAGATGATAAAGAGAATGGAGCACCTCTTCTATGAGGAGAGTCTGAGAGAGCTGGGACTGTTCAGCCGGAGAAGAGAAGGATCAGAGAGGATCTTATCAGCGTGTATAAATACTTGAATGAAGGGTGCAAAGACGAAGCCATGGTATTTTCTCAGTGGTGCCCAGTGCCAGGACAAGAGACAATGGACAGAAACTGGAACAACAGGTTCTGTCTAAACACTGGGAAACACTTCTTTACTGTGAAGGTGATGAAGCACTGGAAGAGATTACCCAGAGAGTAAATATTACCCAGAGAGTAAATATTAAATTTCTATGTGTAAGAAAAGAAAATGACACTATTGTAATATATACTGCTCGCCTGTTCTTTTAAACTAGGCAGGAAATATTTCAAAGAACTTAATTTCAAGGAAACTGAAAGTTCTTTATTGAATCATTTGAGGATATATTAAAATAAATTATTCTTTATATTCTTTTAATCTTTTAACTTAGTTGTCCCCTGGGAAAAAAAATTGCTTCCAGACGTACATGTTCTGCAAAATAATAACTCAAATTTTAGACTCACATTATTACTATTTAAAGAATGCAAGTAATTAAGAAAATTAGTTGTGTAAACTATTTGCCTTTGAAGATAAAAAAAAAAAAGTTAGCATAACTTACTTGGATAATTATTTTTTATATATATATTTTTGTCACTCGAGAAGTTTTAGGAACTCATGCACCTAGTTTTCTTGTTGTATTTTCGGAAGCACAAAACTTAATCTTCAATGCTGTTTGACTGGCACAGGTTTACTATGCAGAAATACGTAAAAATTCTGACCATTTTCTGAAGCTGTAACATGCAAACAGTCTGTTCAAAATCAGTGTCTTCTCCACACTGGAGGAAACTTATCTTTTATCTGAATTTAATCTGAACTTACTATAAAAATTTAAGCCAATGTGTGTAAAAATAAACACAAGCAAACCCAAGTGATCTTAAAATACAGTAGTCTGAAAATCTATTAATTTTGCTGCAACTCAAATATTTACAAATCTTGCAAATATAATTACAAATTTAAGTGATATACAAAAACTGTCTGGCGATATATGAGTTTTCTCTGATTCCTATTATCTATATTGTGAAACTGATTTGTGTGAGAACCTAGTCTGATGTATACAAGAGGAACAAGTATGTTTTTTACCCTGCACAGAACGGAACACGTGTTCTCTGGTTCAGATATCTTCCTTTCCTGTAGGAAATTAAAACATAAGAATAAAATGTTCAGAATAAGTTTTTAGTTGTTGTTTTAATACAGCTACTTCTTAGCCTTGCTTGCTGCAACACTATGTTTCACTGTGCTTGCAGCAACACTGTGTTTCTCAAGGTAAGCTTTTGCCCAATCTTATTGTTTTATTATTTTATTATTTTATTTTATTTTATTTTATTTTATTTTATTTTATTTTATTTTATTTTATTTTATTTTATTTTATTTTATTTTATTATTTTATTTTATTTTATTTTATTTTATTTTATTTTATTTTATTTTAAGAAACAAATGTTGCAGAAGGTTATGACACTAGGTCTTAGTTTTAGCTAGTACATAGCATCAAGACGTTTAGGGAGTTAGAGAAGAAGAAGAAATATCTCCCTTGTCTTTTATCAACAAAAACCTGCAGACATTTCAGGTAGAATAGTTATAGGCATCATAACCTCAAATAATCTTTACCAATCAAAATTTTGGAATGTTAATATAAAGAACTCCATCTTCTACAATGCAAGCTGCATTATACTTTTATACTTTAGCTATAAAAATTGTTGGTACACGTTCTGAAGTGAGTGCTCCTCGATTTATGAGACTGCAGATCCATTACTTCTTACCATCCCTAATGTTTTGATAATTTTTGCTCCTCCTTTTAAGTCTTCTCTCCTAATTACCTGCAAAAAGGAAATTTGTTGTAATCAGTTTTTTTTGTGTATATTAAAAGAAATCATGGTAACTGTTAGAGAGATGTGCAAAAAGAAGATTTAGTAAAGAAGCAGGATGGTATTTAGAATCATAGTAGCATCATAATCCATTTTTTAAAATGCAGATTAGCTGAGAGAAATTTAATCAATTCCTTCTGCTCATTCTTGATAGTAAAATGCGCAGTCTGCATCACTGTGTAATTCAAAGGAATAATTTCACAGTATGCAGAAGAAAACTAACTTGGCATAGTTGGCTTATCGACATCAGTCCTCCTGCTGTCACTTTTAATTCTCAATAAACAATTGTCTCTAGTATCTTCTACTTCCAGAGACAATTCGTGGTCTGTGAATGGCGGGGGTCATTCAGGACCTTACAATTTTGTTGTTTAGCATCTGAAAACTTTAATAATGAAACTAATTGGACAAAATGACAACTTTGAATTTGGTTTTACAAAACAAATATTTTTCTCCAGTTATGATACAGAGTCATATTTATATTGCACTGGATACTTCTAATCAGAAGCATTTTGAGGCATTTTCCTTACAAATTTTCATTATAAAACAAATGAAATAAAATAGCCTTCTTACTGGGAACTTTGAGTTTGATACATTATTAACTTGATTTTTATATATTAGTTAGATTTTTATATATTAGTTAAGGCATACAAAAAAGGTAAACTAGTCAGCTAGTAAAAAATCTACCTTTTCTTAATGTTTATTTATTACTGTAATGGCATTAGGTAAATAGCAATACTATATATATATATATTTTTTTTTTTTTGCTGACTTCAATCTCCTTTGACATCCTATTTAATCGGTTTTACACCACAATAAACCCATTCAAATGAATGGATTTGTCCAGATGTCACAATGGGGACGGTTCTTAGGATGTAAAGATTAAAAGTTGCAGAAGTGAAGGGGACTCTATGGGAAGATTTAAAACAAGATGAACAGAGCTTCTTAAAGCATGAAACCAGGATCTCGTGACACATACTCTTAAAAACTTACAGCTTACTTGGCTGATATAAACATGCACACACACAAAAAAACCCTTCCCCATAAAGGAATAATATCTTTAGCTAGTAAAAAGAAGTACCACTTCTTCACATTTTTTTTTTGCATATTATTATGTGTTAAGTCACTAACAGTATTCTAATCTGCATATTGATTGTGATGTGTGTTTGCCTAAAGAAAGGCTTAAGACACAACACCTTAACACATCTGAAAAGACAGTGTGGATTTTTCTTTAGGAAGAGTTCCAGAATTTAAAAGTAGTTCTAAGGAGAAGGGTCCCTTAAAAGTACCAGTCCCTGCTCTTTTCAGAACATTTCAGGCTCTGAGATGCAGTTACCAATAGGAAATACTGGTTTGTGAATCTGAGTTTATTAGAGTGAAATAATTCACAGAGACCAGAAGCTTCCAATAACAGACCTCACTAATGCCAGAAGAAACCCTACCTGGACTGATTTCAGTGAAAAAAATTACTTGTGTTTATGCATCACAGATACAAAATGTGCTGTGTTAAAACTGTTGAAAGTCTTGCATACAATATAGACACATGGAGGGATTTCAATCTCTTTGGTCAACCTTGTATTTTAATGTCTGGGAGTCTAGCCAAGAGTAATTTTGACGCAGCTGCCAAATCAGTGGGAAAGTACAACAATCAAACCTAGATAATTACCAGTCCCTGTCTTCTAGCAAGTCAAAATTTGCCAGCTATTGCAATCAATTAAAGAGCCAAGAGCTTCTTGTCCTGAAGGAAATAGATTTTCACTGGATTGAAAACAAGAGCTGTGTTAGGTAATTCTCATTTTAATTCCTTCTTAGAGTAGAGTGTGTTGCACTGTGCTTAGGCTTTGTTCTCTGTGCCTTGAGTATTAACTGACAAGTTCAGCTGTCCTTCATCATCCTATCCTATCACTCCAACCAGGAATGCCAAGATGTATATTGGACTTTAACTGTTCTGTTAATATAAGACATTCCTCTTGTAGTTCTTTACATTGAGTTTTGACTGTATTTTATATATATATATTTATTTTTATTTTTATTTTTATTTTTTTCCTGATAAGTAGCAGAAGAGAATAGGATACTAGGCATGTGCATGAAACTTTACATGTTGAGAAATGCAAAAAGTATCATTCAATTTCTTTTCACTATTAATGCAAAGATGACATCTGCCTCTCTCTTCCCCCTTCTCTTCTTTGAAGTTTCTCTTCTTTCATGCCATCTTATCATTTGTGATCTTCCTGTTAAAGAGATTTATTTTTGAGCAGTTTTTTTTGTTGTTGTTGTTTCTTAGTTTTTATCTTAATTTGTAAGGTGTCCCAGTTTCTCTCCCTAAATTCTTGAGAAAATTCTGTTCTGATCATTATCAACCTTTCAAAAACTGTTATCTGATCATGACTATGAAAGACCTGAAAGTCTTCTCAAGATATTTCACACAGTGAATTTACTCAGTAATCTTCACAGTTGTGAAAGCTGAATAGGAGCTGGGTGTGGTTTCAAGTGAACTATGTGAACAGACTGATGTGACCCATTAAGGAGGAGCATTGAGGACAATAGCAATTGGTAGCTCCCTGCTGTAGAGGGTGGAGGCACTTAACTGACCTGTTTTCCAGGGAATTTAGATGTCAGATCTGGGATTTTCTTGAGGAGAAACTGCCTAATCTTGTTTTATTCTCTAAGACCCCTTTATGTTCTTCCATGTGGACAACAATAATGTTGTCAGAGGCAGTATCAAAAGTTACTACAGAGCTCTGAGCATGATAGTCAGGGACATGGGACCCCACTGCTATAGTCCTCATTCATGCTAGTGAAGAGAAATTTTGTAAGAGGATGGGTCGTGATACTACATGTTGACAATTGCTTGCATAGCTGGTGTCAGCAAATGGGTTTTGGTTTCTCTAACTATGGGACTTTGTTTGAGGGTCAACATCTGCTTTGGAGAGATGGCACCCACCTCTTTATTGAGGCAAAGGTATCTCTGCCAGGAGGGTTACTGATCTGGTAAAAAGAGATTTATACTAGGAACGATATGTGAGGGAGTTACCATTAGCCCTACAAGGGATTGATGATCAGGGTTGAAAAAACAAAGAGCCTGGAGTCATACAAATGAAATATAAAATATAATCAACAAAACAAGTAAGAAATAAAGAACAGATCACTATGGGTAAGATAATGGTGTGTATCTACTCTAGACTACCTGATCAGGAGGAACAAGTATATGAGGCCTCCTACAGACAGCTAGAAGGAGCTTCGTATTTGTATGCCTTAGTCCTCACAGGGCACTTCAGCTATTCCAATGCTAGAGAGACAACACAACAAGGCATAAACAATCCAGGAGCTTCCTGGAAAGCATCAATAACAATGTTGTGACCCAAGTGATGAGAAATCATTGAGGAGAGGTGCTCTGCTGGACCTTGTACTCACAAAGGATTTTGGGAGGATGTGATAGCCAAATGCAGCTCTGGCTGCAGTGACCTTGAGATGACAGAGTTCAGGATCCTGAGAGGAATGAGCAGAGCAAAAATAAAGGTCACAAATCTGAACTTCAAGAGAGCAAGCTTTGGCCTCTTCAAGGCTTTCCTTAAAAAAATCCCATGGGATAAGGTCACGGAAGAAAGAAAAGTCCAAGAAAGACTGTGGTGAACAACATATTCTTGTATGAGCAACAAACTACAAACTACAGGAAACAATTCCATTGTCCTCAGATTTTTTTCTGTCAAAGTAACACATTATCGGTACAAACACACTAACTTCAACCAGTGAAGACTATTGATTTCACTAGTTCAGCATGACACTCTTAACAAATTGTTGAAACACTTTCAAAGCAGTATCAAAGCATTTTGCCAGTAGAAAAACACAATGATCACTTGCATACATTAAAAAACAGTTACATGTAAAGAGAGATCCACAGAAATGTTGTGAATTAAGAAATGAAGCAAAATGAATTATTTCATTTCAGTAAGTGGATAGGCACGTAAGAGGAAGATATATAATTAATGCAATTGTTTTAATTTTCCAGTGTGTTCCTAGAAGGAAAAATAAATCACTGATTTTGAGAGATGCAGATAATTCACATCCTGACAATCTCAGTTCATCTAGAAAGACTTGAAATTCCTTGTCTCCATTTTGTGTCAATGAATTATCTCGTGGGAGTGTAACTAATTTCTTTGTGGTTGTTCTAGCATTATTCCTGTCTTGAAACAATTTCCAAAACACTGAAGGATATATCAGTTCATGAACATGCTCACTAGCAAGCTAAAAGATATTCTAAGGAGAACATCATTCATTGTATTCCTCTATAAATGCATGGTTTGTACTGGAAAACATACACTTTAGTAGTTATCTATTTGTATTTGAAGCACAGTTAATTCTATCAATGGTGAAGTCCCTGGGTTATTTCTGAATTTTAGAGCACTCAACTACATTTATGAGGTACAACATCTGCCTGAAATAATCATATACTACACTCTTACAAAGATGTTTCTGGTTTAAACAAATAAAAGCACCATTTTCATTCCCTTTTCCCTTTCACCAGTAGCTATACTTCCTTTGAAGGCAACAGTAGTTCTGAAAATGCACACTTGACATTTGTTCACTGTTTCCCAACCTATGCAGATTAGCTGAAACTATAGCTATGATTCTTAATGAGTTGCTGGTGTATTGCTGGATGCTGAGAAATCATGTATAAATGGTCCAAGTACTCAGATCTCAACCCTGGCAAAAAAATTAGCTCAAGGAACTCAGAAAAGCAATAATCACTGTCACTCTAAATATCTAAATATTTTCTATAACTATAAACTTAACAGAATCAGGAAGTTCTATTTCCTTGACCAGTATGAAGGTGTGTAGCATAAAGATTTATAACTGTTCATTAGTTTTCTTGCTTTCAATTTATTTATTCCTTTATTTGAAGCTGAAAGGCAATTTCGAACTGTGGTCACCAACACATATAAGAATGTTACTGTTCACTTTTAGTCTTTACCACTTATGTTCATTTCTTTGCTAGTTAATGATTTCAAGCCTCTTTTCCTTGAAAATGTCAAAATGTATAATAACTATCATTAGTTATTCTTTAAATTTTGTTTTGTAATAAATGACACACATCAACCACATTTTTTTTTTCCACATTGAGGACTGGAGAAAATATTTTTTCAATACTCTATTGACAGATGTCACCATCCATTCCCACTGAAACCAGATGAAGTTTTCTTTAAAGTCGTATTGAATGAATTTCAGGAAAAAAAAAATAATAAAGTTGCTTATCAGTCTAAGTAAAATCAATCTTCAAAAGTATCTACTTCAACTAATAAACTTGTATATATCAAATAAACTCAAATGTTTTAACACTGTCTACTGTTTACTTAAACTCTGAATATTGAATGCAATTCAAAAAAACATGCCTATTTTAATGCATGTAATGTCAGACAAATATGATAAGTGTCATTGACAACAAAATAATCTGAATGTGTGAGGGCAAATTTTCAACTTTGTACAATTTGAGATAAAAACTCACAACTGCACACTTATATTTTCAAAGGAAGCCTTGAGCATGTACCAGCCAATAAAGATTGACAAGAAGGACAAAAAAAACACATATTCCAAATCAACTTCTGAGATCTCTCAGTGATACATTACTTAATTATATTTTAGTTTGAATGTGTCAGGAACTTTTATTCCCTTTCAGAAACCCATTCATCAAATATGTTACATTAAAAAAAAAAAAAAAAAAAAAAAAAAAAAGGAGTATGAATAATGAAAGATGTAGTAGGCAGCATTTTCTTCTACTAAAATGAAGCTTTTATAAAGGAAGCTGTGCTTATCCCATAGAATGAGCAAAATAGTCAGTATCCCATGTCTCTTTTAAAACAGCTTGAATTGAAAAAGGCAGAATTACACCTTTCTTCACCTTAATGAACATCTGTAGTGGACTATGAAGTTGTTTTGGTTAATGTGAGCTTAATTACTGTTCTGGAGTAATTATACATCAGGTATTTCCATATTTGTGTGGAAGCAGGGGAGGTGAAAATTGTTTTGTCAACACCTGGTGGTTACAAAGCATTATGTTTTTCTTTCTTTTCTGGTAGATAAGACCTGGGGGAAAAAAATAAACAGAAGTAATTTTTTTTAAGCTTCAGTGAATATAATTTTTCCTTCAGATATTTTAACAGACATATGTTCAATTTCTCCATGTGCAAGACAGTGAGGTAAAGTAAGATGTTTTAACTGCAGAGGAATGACCATCTGGTTCCCAGTAGTTTTCTCTCTTCTAATCCCTGGATGCACATTGGTTTCTCCTAGTTTTCACTATTTATTTTTCTTGTGGTTGATTTTCTTCAGAAGAAAATGATTTTCTTCATTTTCATATAGAAAAGGTTTACTCTTTTTGAATCAGCATTGTGTATTAAAATACTTTGTTTAAAAAAAACCAGTGTTTACATTAAATTCCCCACTTACATAGTTGTGGAATTCTGTGGCTGGTTAGTTTAGGCTCTTACCTGACTTCTGTTAGCTGTTACAATTGTTAGAAGAGCCAAATCGGAGACTTACGAAAACCTCAGTTGTGTGAACAGCAGAAGTCACACCAGTGGCACTATTGACAAAAGTTGCTTTTAATAGGTGTGATCAAAGAGTAACTAAATGTTTAAATTACAGTTTCATCCTATCTTAATCTCAAGATTCGCCCCCCCCCAGCATCTGCATTTTTATTAAATTTATAAAATTTGAGCTCACAATACAACTTTGGAAATAGAACTCTCTAGACTCTCTTTTGAATTACTGAGTTTCAAAAGCTACTACCTTTATTTCAATGATGTTATTCGTTATTGTATATTAAGACTTCTGTTGTCTCATTCATAAACACTCCAAAAGAGTTCAAAATAAAAACAAAAGGGAAAATGTTATGTTTGTGGGGGAGGTGACAGGGGAGACTAGGGAAACCTTCCATACTAGAGCTAGGCCTGAAAATAGTCATTTATAATGAAAATACCTAGATCCTATTTATAGCTTTGTTTCAGCCTGGACAATATTAGCAGGAACATTATGCATGGGAATCACACAGCTTTACACTCTAGAATACCCACGAAGTACCAAGGCATTTTCCATAATTTACTTTTATGAGCTTCAGTTTCAAATGATTTTTATGAACTTAATGACTTGGGAAATTATTATGGGAAACAATAATTCAGATCTGACCTTTTCTGAGCTACCTGTTATTTGATTGGTTTAGCTAGCAATGTCTTTAATTGAATTTCTCAGCAACAAAAATATGTGTGCTAACAGCTGCTTACTCACATATTATAATTATTATTACTATCTCAGATAAATATTTAAGCAAGTGAAGAAAGAGTGGGAGTAGAACAAATTCACCTACAATAACTCAAAGGGAAAAGTACTCAAAAGAAAATAACTCAGAGGAAAAGTCAGAGGAAAAGTAGTAATACACACTGTTTCTTTGAAATACACTTCTGAATTAGCAGAAATTGCAGCAAGTTTTATGGCATTTAGTGAAAACGTCAGAAATTTTAGATCAAATAATGTATGTTGTATATAAGTATAACAAAAACATAACATAAATAATGACTGTCTATTGTGTTATTTCCTTAGGCAGAGCTTCATGACAGAAGCATGAAAAACAGACAAATCATTTAAAAATTCAGGCTCAAATTTTGTAAATCCTGACTATTGTTTACAAAAACAAAAAAGCTCCACACAAATTAACCTATAGCTCACACGCCAATATGAAGTCAGGATCAGGTCTTTTGATTTTCTAGAAATGATTATTTTTCCTAATGTAGATTTTCAATTTGGAATTTAATGAATAGCAATTATAAATATGGTATTTGAGACATTAAAACAATACAGGGAAAGTTGTAATTCTGGATAATGTTTGGATAATATGAGACTTATCAGACGCATAAAAAAAAATAATTACTCATCAGCTGACTTACAAAAAAACAACAACTGAATGTTGGTACTAATCTTTAGGAAACTAGTTAAGTTTCCATCAAGTGAGAAGCTAGGAATGACTAGCTTTTTTTTTTTTTTTTTTTTCTTTTTTTTCTGGCTAGGTTTTAAGCCAGAAATGCACATGTAGTAATTAATCTTCACTAGTGTTCTTGAATCACAATTTTTGTATTTTGCTTAATCTTTCCAATAAATTAGATAAATACATTTTATCTCATGTAAATAAAAATAGTTTATGTATTCCAATTTTAGAACTAATATGAGCTTGCTAATATGTCATAGAATCACAGAATGGTTTGGGTTGGAAAGGACTTTAAAGATCATCTAATTCCAACCGCCCTACCATAGGCAGGGACACCTCCCACTAGACCAGGTTATCCAAAGCCCCATCCAACCTGCCCGTTGATGGGGCATCCACGTCTCTGTTCCAGTGTCTCACCACCCTCATTGTAAAGAATTTCTTCCTTATATCTAATCTAAATAAATCTCTTTTAGTTCAAAACCATTACTCCTTGTCCTATCATTACACTTCTTAACAAAGTATCCCTCTCCAGCTTTCTTGTAGGCTCCCTTTAGGTACTGGAAGGACACTATAAGGTCTCCCCAGAGCATTGTCTTCATGCTGAAAAAAAAAAAAAAAGACGACTTCCTTAGCCTGTCTTCATAAGTGAGGTGTTCCTGAAAAAACTTTATGTATGAATAGATATTTTGTTCAAAATATGCCAGACATCTCTATTTTTTTCTTTGGACAGCAGATAAACAGAAAAGCTAAAAACAAAACAAAACAAAACAAACAAACAAAGAAAAACATATCTGAGGTGATCCTGTGCTTCTCATGGACACAGAACTGTAGAACCATAGAATCACAGAATATCTAATCAACCCCTGATTATACCGGAGAGACTGCACCTTTCCTAGATCACATGGCAGTTCATTAGTCCAGTTTTGCACATAAAGCCTACTTTTACCAAGATCAACTGGTGCTATTCTGTAAAAAATAAAATATTGGTTATTAAAATAATATATATACATATATATAGAGAGAGGAGATAATTAGACTTAGAAGGTTGCTAGTTTTATACCCAGTACTTGTAATTTCTATTACTTTCAGTCAATACCATAATATTGTTGAGATAAGAACTATAATATAATATGAATATGAAAAATCAAATCTAAAATATGCAAGTGGAAAACAGCTTTTTCACTGCAGTTTTTTCATGAGGGCCACACAACACATCATGACTCAGATATGGAGTTGTTCTGTGTGAATGATAAATTACTTTTTAGTCATATATCCACCCTTCTCCAGCAATAACATCTCTCAAAACAGTGCAAGATCTTAAAATGTACTGTGTTAAATAAACAATGTTTTTCTTTAAATGATTCTAACAATCAGGAAAACTGGTGAATATATTCACTTACCTGTGAGCATGTGATTATAAGGTATGAATAAGATATTTATGATTGACATATATGTATAATAGGTCACAGTAAAAATGTTATTTGCAAAGTTATGTTTCTTAAAAAAATCATTTACAATAAAAGAGAAAAAAAACCAAAAACATTATTATGTCACAATTAGACCACAGATCTTGAATTTAGTGAGTTCATAACTAATTGGTCATGAAAGGTAAAAGCGTACTTGGAGAGAGGCAATGTGTTCTTTCTGTCAAATTATATTAGTTGGTTTATAACTCTACAGATTATCTTTTCTGACTCAGCTACTACAGTCAGCATGCAGATAGTAAAATGCATTACATATTTCCTTCTATTTCACAGAATCACAGAATGGTTTGGGTTGGAAGGGACCTTAAAGATCATCTAACTCCAAACCCCTGCCATGGGCAGGGACACCTCCCACCAGACCATGTGTTGTGGTTTAGCCCGGCTGGCAGCCAAACACCACACAGCCGTTCGCTCACCCTCCCCCCTCCCTCTCCGGGATGGGGGAGAGAAACGGGAAAGTGAAGTCTGTGAGTTGAGATAAAGACAGTTTATTAAGACAGGGAAAATAATAACAATAATAATAATAATAATAATAATAATAATAATAATAATAATAATAATAATAGTATTAATAGTAATAATGTGTACGAAATAAGTGATGCACAATGCAATTGCTCACCACCCGTTGACCGATGCCCAGCCTATCCCCGAGCAGCCGGCCCCCCCTCCACCCCGACTAGCCACCCCTATATATGGGGTTCAGCATGACGTCAGATGGTATGGAATACCCCTTTGGCCAGTTCGGGTCAGCTGTCCTGGGTCTGTCCCCTCCCAGCTCGTGCTGCACCTCTAGCCTGCTCGCTAGCAGGACAGAGCGAGAAGCTGAAAAGTCCTTGGCTTGGTGTAAGCACTGCTCTACAACAATTAAAACATCAGCATGTTATCAGCGCTCTTCTCATTCTAATCCAACATAGCACCCTGCCAGCTACTAGGAGGAAAATTAACTCTGTCCTAACTGAAACCAGGACACCATGTTATCTAAAGCCCCATCCAACCTGGCCTTGAACACTTCCAGGGATGTGGTAACAGCAAATTCTCTGGGCAACCTGTTCCAGTAACTCACCATCCTCATTGTAAGAATTTCTTCCTTATATCTAATCTAAACCTCCCCTCTTTTAGTTTATAACCCTTACTCCTTGTCCTATCACTACACTCCCTGATAAAGAGTCTCTCCCCAGCTTTCCTGTAGGCCCTCTTTATGTACTGGAAGGCTGCTATAAGGTCTCACTGGAGTCTTCTCATCTGCAGGCTGAATATCCCCAGCTCTCTCAGCCTGTCTTCATAGGAGAGGTGCTCCAGCCCTCTGATCATCTTTATGGCCCTCCTCTGGACTCATTCTAATATGTCTATATCCTTCTTATGCTGGGGGCCCCAGAACTGAATGCAGTTTGTTAGATGGTGTCTCACAAGAGCAAAGGGGAAGAATCACCTCCATTGACCTTCTGGCCGTGTTTCTTTTGATGCAGTCCAGGAATCTGTTGACTTTCTTGGCTGGAAGTGCACATGCTAGCTCCTATTGAGCTTCTCATCAACCAGTGACCCCAGATCCTTAACTGAAGGCTGCTCTCAACCCATTCTCCAAGAAATCATTCTCCACAATGTGTTTGGCATTGCTGAGTCCAGGTGTAGGACCTTGAACTTGGCCTTGTGGAACTTCATGAGGTTCGCACAGGCCTACCTCTCAAGAACGTCTAAGTCCCTCTGGATGCCATTCCTTCCCTCCAGGATGTCAACTGCACCACACAGCTTGGTGTCATTGGCAAACTTGATGGGGTGCACACTTTTCATGTCACCAACACAGGCTTTAAACAAAGCCAGTCCCAGTAATGACCCCTGAGGAACACCACTTTTTACCGGACACTGAGCCGAAGACCGCAACACTTTGAGTGGAACCATCCAGCCAATTCCTTACCCACTGAGTGGTCCATCCATCAAATCCATGTCTCTCCAATCTAGACAAGGATATCATGTGGAACAGTGTCAAATGCTTTTCACACGTCCAGGTAGATGGTGTCAGTTGCTCTTCCCCTACCCCCCTAGTTCTTTTTCTCCATAATTGTGAGCTTAATTAAGTGATAAAGTGACTTTTGTGCTGATGTAAGTGGCTAAATGAAATGGATTTTTTTAACCACAACTAAAGTACTGCCAGCTGTGTGGGAGATGATGATTATTTTTCCACAATGTACAATTTTGATCCACAAGACCTGTTTTTTGATTTGAGGTACAGTTGACTCTACACAGATATCTGGGCATTGACCCTTCTGGTGTGATTGCAAGATGTGAATCATTGTCGTAACATGCAATAGTTTTGTAATGTGGTTCTTTATCTTCAGCATTTGAACTCACTCCACCAACACATTTCAGAGAACCAAATAGCTGTCAAGTTAAAGTAATGTTCAAACTCAACTGATCTAGACTGGCTTCAGAAATACGGCCTAGAGGTTACAGGTGTAATATTCTAATTTTGGCTTGCTGCGCTACAAAACTCTCAGGGCTAGAATTTTAATACATTAATTTAATACTCATGTATTTTTATTGATAATATAAATTTTATCAAAATAACCTTACAAAGTTTCTTCTATGATCAACAAAGGTAAAATATTGCATCTTATTTGCTTATACGTACACTTTCCAGCTTTTTCATAAACTACAAGAAATTTATTTTAAATCATGAGGATATATTTTCTCTCTTTGGAAGTACCTCAATTATCATTAAAATTAGTGTTCATTCAAGTTCACACATGCAATCTGAGAGGTGTTGAAGTCTGAGTTGAGTTTTTATGTTTCTGCCCTTGCAAGGATTAGCGTGCTGACATTGTCAAGGTTGCGACAGTGCTTACCAAACAGAGAAAGATGAAACACCATATTTCTGTTTAAATAAATGGATACACAACAGAAGAAACATCTATTCTGGTTTGAATAGCCTTTTTTATTTTATTTTATTATTTTATTTTATTTTATTTATTTGTTTATTTATTTTTTAGAAACTTTTGCTAAATTAATTTGTGCAGGAGACGAAGTTTGCATAATTCAGAATGATTTTTTCCATATCATTTGAAATAGAAAATACATGGACATTGAAAATTGTATTTCATTGTGTATCCAACATTAAATTCAGAATTATAAAAGTCAATTATAAACCAAAGCTAAAATAATAAAAACTTTGGTATAAGTTGTAGTCATGCATTTATTTATTTCTATTATTTTCTTCCCATTCTCTTTTTATTATTATTGATTAATTCAAGGAAATTTCTTGTGAATGATAAAGAGACAGGAAATTATGAGAAAATACCTTTATTCAAGATTTACTATCTCAAAAGAAAATAGCAGCTGTCTAACTACAGGGATAAAGGCCTCTTTAAGTGTGAAATGTAAGTATTAATACTAACTTCACATTTAATCAAATAAACACTAGTGAAAGAGAAATAAAAAATAAATTGGATTTGAATTTCTTGGATTTTAGTTAAAGAATGTGAACAGGATTTAAGAACATGTTTTTTTAATTTGGGCAAAATACATTATTGCTTGGAAACTATTTCAAATTTTATAGTAAAGAGGGGATAATCCTATTACTTTCAATTAAAGTAATTTATATTTTATCTAAGTAAATTAGAGGATGACCAGATGGCATGATTTAGATCATACTTTAATCTGCTACTGATTTTTCAAAGGCAAGAAAAAAATCTTTTAATTTTATTTATTTATTTATTTATTTTAATCAAAGTGGAATTTTATTGTAATATTCACTCAAATAAATAGGCACTGCTTGTGGGAAATCACTTTTGTTTTCAGATAAAAATGTAGTAGATGACATTATATCTGAATGGGTATCACAATCAGAAGCCGTTCGGAAGACTAACACAATAACATACTCTGGACTGGGTGATCTTTATATTTTAATGTCACTTATGATTTAGCCTGTTTATTTTTTAAATTATCCGTGTAGAAATGAGAATATAACAAAGTGAAGAATAAGAATTCATGCTACATTTTAGCATCTTAGCTCTGCAATTGATGTACTTCATATAATACCAATTTCTGTTCCTATATTTCCTATGTGAAATAGTTAAGAAAAAAAAAAAGTGTTTATCTCAACAAAAGCCGTATGATATCTCACTGAAAGAACAAGATCTGTATTTTTTAGTACTCAAGCTCCAGTAGTAACATTAACTCTCAGTCTGTAGCAAAATAAAATGAGTATGATATATTAAGGCTGGTTAAACATCTGGAGAACAGGAAAAAATAATTATAATACATAAAACCAGAAAACAACTGTCTTAATTATCTGAATTGTGAGTTAAACAATGACTAGTCCAGTGACTACTGGACTGCTCGTTACTCAGAATTGTTCTAACATGTAGAAAGAGGTGGCCACCACAATCACTCCTGTTATCTTTGCTACGGGTCTAAAAGTAAAAATTTTAAAGTAATCTCTTTTAGAAAGCACACTTGCCCCTAAAAATTTATATAAATTAGACTGTTGTACGTGTTATTAGTTTGCTGCCAAGATCAGCTGAGCTCATGATATAATTTATTAGGTCTTCATAAAATTTACTCAGCCAGGGAACACAGTCACTTCTTAAATCTATCTCTTTTTCTTGCATTCAGGAAAAGAAAAGCCTTTACCCAGTTGTCATACTATAGTGGTGGGAGTGAGGGGTAGGGAATGGGGTGGGGTGGAACCTATGAAGATAAAAGTCAGTATCAAACATTGCTGAGGGATGCAAGCTCTACCTAAGTCATTACAGTTATCACCCGATTTCGAGACATAGAGAAACTTAGGATTTCTGGAAAGTAGGCATTGAGTATGTGTGAACAACTGTGCTGTTTATATGATATAAAGTTTAAATTGTAAATATAGATTAAATCTAATACAATTCAGACTTCCTACATAACGAGTTAATTGTAGACTTAAAATTTTGGGGTTTGCCAAAAAAACAAGGAAGACAATTCTCAAGTTTTGTTACACAGACACTGTAAACTCTAAAAGGATAGTATTTTACCAATTAAATCTGAAATGACACTTTAACTGATCAAAAAAGATCTAAATCAACTTACCACCTCACCACAGTGTCCTCACAGCACAATCAATGACTGGAGGATGAAAAGTGTAAGACTCTTCAAGTTTTCCCTGGAAAAAAAAATAATAATAACAATTAAAAAATAAATATAAAGTATAATTTGCATATCTGCACACCAATTGATTTAAAGGGTTCAAGAAAAGGTAGTACACTGAATCTAAATAAATTCCTCAAGCCACTATCATTAAAAATAAGTGGCGTTACTAGAGCTCTCAGATGTAAAACAGTCTAGATCATAAATAAAATGGTTATATATTAAATTATATGAATATTTTCTGATTAGAGTGTTAATGCAAAAACAATTGTGCCTTAAAAAGCCTTAATTACACTTTCTTGCTATGACACTGTGCTAATACAACTGTTTCAAAGTACTATTTTTAGAATAAAAATCTATCTTCATAATTTTACGTATGAAAATTTAGTACGTAAGTACAAAAGAGATATTACCAAAACCTGTAATACATGCATAGACAAGACGTTAATCAGTAAATTACCTTTTATAAAACTACAGTCGGTGAAAACAAAATGCCAGTACCAAACTTATCTGCTTGTTTTTTTGCCAAAAAATGTTAATCCCTACGATACGGATGTCCATTCTAACGCTATTTATTCAACTCTTTCTAACTAGAAGTCAGGCTAGTAGAAGTCCTACAAACTACCCTAACAAAAACTGATGAAATTGTTAATTACACACTGAATGCAGGAATCATCTTTACTGCATACATGTGAATGTCACTGTAGGAAGAAGCAATTTAAAAAGTGCTTTTCCTTTTTGTTATGCTTATCTTCATAATTTGCTTTTGGATGTGTTTATTTGTCCCCTAGCTTCACTCCACATTGTTCTGAATTCATATTTATAGTGTAGAAGGAAAAGATAATTGCTTTTGAGACAATGACATTTCTATCAATCAAAATTTCTATCCTTTTTAATTTCACTTTCTCTTTTTTCTCTTTCTTCTTCCTCTTCTTACCCTCCTTCCTTTCTGCTCTTGTGGAATATGTTGGCTTTTTTGACCCTTCAGGCAAAATAATTATGTTTTGGTTGCTAGATATTCATAATTTAGTATCATAGAGTATCCCAAGTTGGAAAAGACCCACAAGGATCACTGAGTCCAACTTCTGTCTCCACACAGGATGACCAAAAAATTAAACCATAGGTCTGAGAGCATTGTCCAAATGCTTCTTGAACTCTGGCAGTCTTGCTGCTAAGACAACTTCCCTGTCGTATGTTCCCACTGGTATTCCTTCTGTTGTAAGTTCCCTTCCCTGTTCCCTCTGGTCCTATCACTGGTCACCAGAAAGAAGAGAACAAATGCTTTCCTCTCTGCTCCCCCTTAATCTCTTCCCTACACTGAACAAACCAAATGACCTCAGCCACTCCTCATAAATCATGTCCTCTAGAATTTTCACCATCTTTGTTGCCTTCTTTGAATACTCTAACAGTTTTATGTCCCTCTGATATTGTGGTGCCCAAAACTACACATGGTACTCAAGGTGAAGCCACATCAGTGCCAACCAGAGCGGGACTACCACTACCCTCAACCAGCTAGTTATGCTGTGCTTAATGAACACTGATACATATATATATCCAGGTGTGTATATCCAGGATTACCCCATCCCAGGTGCAGCATCACTTGCTCTTGTTAAAATTCATAGATTTGGTGATTGCCCAGCCTTTTAATCTATCAAGATCTCTGAAAAACTGGGACCGTATTTCTAGGCTTCCAGTCAAATTGGACCTTTCCAGATTCCAAAGACCACTGGAAAAAAAAAATATAATAATTAAAAAAAAAAATGGAGAGACGTCTCATGATAACATCGGTCTGCTCTTTGAGCACCCTAGAATGAATCCCATCAGGATCCATATATTTATGTGCACCCTGCTGAAGCAGCAAATCTTGCACAAGTTCAGTTATTTTATCCCAAGCAAATATTTTTTTCAGTCAAGTCAAACAAGGGACATAAGTGAAAGCAGTGCATATTGTCTACAAGGATTTCAGTAAGGATTTGACACTATCTGCCAAAGCATCCTCATAGAGAAGCAGTTGCAGTATGGGTTGGATGAGCAGGCAGTGAAGCGGATTGAAAACTGGCTGAATGGTCCAGTCCAGAAAGTGGTGGTCAGTGGCACGATGTCCAGCTTGAGGACAGTAGCTAGTGGTGTTTAACAACTTAATGATCCAGACGAGGTGGCAGAGTGTACCTTTTGAAAGTTTGATGATTACACAAAACTGGGGGAACAGGTGGACACACAAGAAGGTCCTTCTGCCATCCAGAGGGACCTCAAGAAGTTCAGCAAGTGAGTTGCAAAGTTCTACAGCTGAGGAGGAATATTGCAATGCAGCAGTACATGCTGGGTTCTACCCGTATGGAAAGCAGCTTTGTAGAAAAGGTCCAAGTTATACTTTAGCCAGCTGAATGTCAGACAGCAATGTGTTCTTGCCACCAAGAAGGCCAACACCATCCTGGGCTGCATTAGGGGAAGTATTGCCAGCATGTCAAGGCAGGTGACCCTTTCCCTCTCCTCAGTGCTGTTTAGGCCACACCTGGAATACTTTATCAATTTCTGGCCCCCTGAGTACAAGAGAGACATGGATATACTAGAGAGAGTCCAACATAGGGCCATGAAGATAATGAAGGGACTGGAATATCTCTCCAAAGGAATCAATGGGAGAGCTGGGACTGTTTAGCTTAGAAGAGGGAAGGCTCAGCATATCAATGTAGATGAATACCTGAAGAGAGGGTACTAAAGCGACGGACCAAGGCTCTTTCCAGTTGTGACAAGGACAAGAGGTAATGAGCACAAATGGAGACATAGGAAGTCATGTCTGTACATAAGGACCTACTTTTTACTTTGGGGGTGACTGAGCGCTTGCACAGGTTACCATATGAGTCTGTGTAGCCTTCATCCTTGGAGATACTGAAAAGTCCTCTGGACAATAATGGGTAACCTGTTCTACATAGCCTTATTTCAGCAGAGGGAGTGGACAACATTCAACCTAAAGCATTCTGTGATTATGTGATTCTCTTTAGCACTGATGATATTCATGACTTTGAATAGTAGACATGTAGAGTTCGTGTTTTTTTTTTCTACCCACCTAGCAATACTGAGATTGAAAAACACTTCTCTCTCCCCCCACTCCTTTTTTTTAAAAATAAGAAATAAAAAAATCTGTGGAGACATGTGGCCACAATACCCCCAAAGATCCAGGAAAAAAATAAATGGTGAGGAAATGGCAATAAATGGCAAAAACTAATCAGGACTGTCTTTGTCTTAAAACAAAGCCGTTTCTGAGAAAAGATGTTTTTGAAATGCACTGATCAAAGCAAGGTGTTGAAAATAGGCAGATAAAGAATTTCTTATTTTCTTAAAATTATAACTATGTTGCGACTCAGTTACATTAAAAGAAATGACAGATATAATCCCTATTGGTTCCTCAAGATTTTAGTTCTGTTGTTGTTGTAAGGGAAAGCATGGCTAAGAGTTTTCGTTAAATAGGAAATAACTCAAATAAATGACAACAATGTATTTGGCAGAGTAGCATTAGAATGGTTAGAATGATCCTTCTTTTTTTTTTTTTTTTTTTTTTTTTTTTTTTTTTTTTTTTCTGGCTTTAAATTTCATCATGATCATGGATTTAAGAACTTATGGCCTTTTAGTAATCAAGTGCACAGAGAAATAGAAATCACATCATAAATAGTCTTGATATACTACAAGGCAGAAAGTAAATGAGATTACACAGAAATTCTGTATGTTGCCACTGTGGAAATATAAGAACACTGAAAAGGAATATGGACTGGGAAGCTTCTGACAATGCAAAACCTCTTTTGCTAAGTGAGCTTGATAACATAAAGGTCTCTTTTCTACTATACAGAGTGTAAGGAGGTGAAAGTAGAAACTTGGAGGTGCCTGCAAGAGCTATATTTCCAGCTACTGGTCAAAAATAATTGCTAGCAAACAAGAATTTCTTGCTCTCATGTATTCTCAGATTGCACCAAAACAAATCTAAATTCATATATATATATATATTTCTTTAGATTGTGATTTTAGATGTATGTATGGAATTGCAATAAGCTAATAACTAGACAAAATAACTAGATATTATAGATACTGTGTTATGTGTTTGATCTCATTGGCTGGGTCACTGGAATGCATATCAAAATCCTTGGTGATAAGTACTAAGGCTAGTAAAGAAATATGCAGTTTTTAAGAAATCTACATATATTTCTATGCATGGCACATCACATTTATCCATTTATTATTATTATTAGTAGTAGTAGTAGTAGCAGTAGCAGCAGTAGCAGTAGTATTAGTAGTAGTAGCAGTAGTTAGTACTGTTCAACAGTCTGAATTTTGATATTAACAGTCTTGTCATTCTGAATTTCTTCCCTTTTTGATGTCAGGGAACAAATCAAAGTCAACCAACACTTACAACCTTTTCTCCCAGCCCACTTCTCTCTCAAGTTACACGCATTCTGTGCAGATGCAAGTAGAATCATAGAATCACAGAATCATAGAATCATAGGATCACGGAATCATAGGGTTGGAAAGGGCTCTAAAGATCATCTAGTGCCAAACCCCCTGCCATAGGCAGGGATGTCACCCACTAGATCAAGTTGGCCAGGGTCTCATCTAACCTGGTCTTGAAACATTCTATGTACAAGATGGTTTGAAGTACAAGATGGTTTGAAAGCAGAAAACGAAGTATTAATTTCTGTAACAAGATTCAGGATTTAGTAAAGCTGACAGTATGGTCTTCTTGTGTCTGTTGCCTCCACACTGACATCTGAGGTCCCCCTTCCTCACAATCTTAAGTCTAACTTGTTTAATTCATTGATTTTTCAATCTGATATCACCAGATAAACAGAGACAGTTTCATCTTCTTGAACTTTTAAACCTTTTAACAGCTTTCAAATATTATAAAAGAGGTAACATAATTACTTCAAAATGTGATCTAATCATCTGAATGTCAAATTGCAGGGTAAAACTATAACATGCTCAGGCAATTGAATAATTGTAATTTCTTTCAAAATTATCACTTAAAATGCAATTTCTCTCTTTCTTTTTCTTATTTAACAGTGAAATGATTTTTTTTTGTGTGCGTGTGTGCATTAATCATATTTATTATGCATTTTTTTCTTAAAAGTTGGCTACTTTTTTTTTTTTTCCAGTGAACTATAATTTGGAAAAAAAAATATATATATATATATGTATATGTATATGTATATATATATAAAAATCCAAGACCCATGCTTAGTTATGCTAATTTTATCTAAAAGCAAGAAAAATTAAAACTATATTTTTTCTATATCTTAAATAAAATTATTCCCTTCCTGGAATTATAATTATAAAAATATTTGGGTAAAAAACAAACAAACAAACAAAAAAAAACAAAAAAACAAAACAACAAATCACCTTGGCAACATGTATCTATTCATATAAAAGTTCCTGATAATAAATTTATGTTTATACCATTTTTATTTTGCACAGGAATATCAGATATATTCCCTCATTCTCCTTATCTAGTAAACAAGTGAAATATCATGAAAATCTATCTGGTGGTTCATTTTCGAAATTCAATTAAAAAAATTTCAAATAAAAATTCTGTTAAACAAATCATTAATTTCCATTATATACTTTGAAATATACTATTACATAATTTTTCATTTTAAAATTGCAAAATTCAATTTTGCTTTTAGTATGTTGAGGTAAGAACATCTGCATTTTATCTCTGAAGACTTTTTTTTTGTCAAAGTGTACTTTATTGAATCACTGTCTAACAACATCGTTCATATTTCTCAACAATTCTGATTTAAAAATTTGCAGTTACCAGAATTTAGAGTGTTAATTACTAACATTGCAATTAATTTTAATTTTACTAGTAAGAAACTAAGTATTTCCAAGAGGAATGAAGTTTTGAAATGTTCTCCAGGATAGGAAGAATTGAGTTAAAATAGCTACTTTTCTAATAGCATTTTTTTTCTTCTTTTATTCCCTTTCTTTTTCTTTTTTTTTTTTTTTTAAATTCCTTTCTTTTTGTTTGTTTATTTGTTACTAGAAAGTTTAAGGGCACTAGACTAAGTGACAAAGACTTTCAATGTATTCGTAGTACGATTATATTTAGGAATATGAATCGTCATATGGAAAAAAAAATGCATATTCTAAAGCTGACTTCAGTCTTACCCTACGGTTCTAAATATAGCTCACAATTCCAGAGTGGTGCCAAGCGCCTTCTTGAACCAGTAAAGATACCTTCTTGACCTTAGGTGACCAGAACACAGTACACTGAAAGCCAAAACTGAAACCAAATAAAAATAAAAAAAAAATAAAATAAAATCCATGTCTGTCTTGAATGTTACAGATATTTCATTTTTGAAAGATCCCTTCTCCTACTTTCTTTTTATAATCTTTTAATAAGCAACTCAAAACTCTTATAGCCTTCTTTACTATTGGAGGTGGAACAAGCAAACTGGAAAGATGGGAACTTCAGCTCAAAAGATGCCAAAATGTACAGGAGTGTTGATGCTGTGTGTTGCTGTCTCTCACTTATTGAGGAAGATCCCATTATTCTGAACTGATGTCTGTGTTTGTAGACTTATTTTTTATTTATTTTACTCTATTTATTTTTATTTTTATTTTTTTTACTGTAAGTAAAGAACTGTAAAAAATTACAAACTGCAAGAGAATTTATCACTGTGTCTGGAGCATTTATTTAAGGTGATTTTGCTATGATTTCAAACTTGGTGAAACGCAGTTGTATATGACAATGGATTGAGTCAGTCATTGTGAAGGTATGAATGTTTCGATGTCAGCTATGTTTTCCAGTCGCATTAGAAACAGAATGAATAAAAATATGCAAATAATGAAGGATATATGTTGTCAGTGCTGGAGGCTGAATGACAGCGTAGAAATTACTACTTTGAATGTGCAGTTCTTTACAATTTAGCATTGTTGTGCATATGACAGAGATTTATTAAAGTGACTATAAACTGGTTAGCATTTCCTTTATACCAACATCAGTTTTATTTTATTTTATTTTTATTTTATTTTATTTTATTTTATTTTATTTTATTTTATTTTATTTTATTTTATTTTATTTTATTTTATTATTTTATTTTTGCCTAGGTTGTTTAGTTGATCATCACATCATAGGAATACCAATAATGAAAAATGGACTCAGAAAACACCTTATTGCCCCTTTTTATAAACATATAGAGATATAAAATCAATCATTCTTATATCAGTACCTCTTCTTACTTTAAACAAAGTATTTGTACACCTATTCATACTAAACTTGATTACTCCAAGTACACGTTTGCATCATGATCATTTGAAAATAATCAACTTGCTCAGTTCACCACTACTGAAAAACTTTCATGTTCAAATAATTTCCCTTCCTTCCTTCCTTCCTTCCTTCCTTCCTTCCTTCCTTCCTTCCTTCCTTCCTTCCTTCCTTCCTTCCTTCCTTCCTTCCTTCCTTCCTTCCTTCCTTCCTTCCCTCCTTCCCTC
Organism: Cygnus olor; assembly: GCF_009769625.2. Classification (NCBI taxonomy): domain Eukaryota; kingdom Metazoa; phylum Chordata; class Aves; order Anseriformes; family Anatidae; genus Cygnus; species Cygnus olor. The sequence goes on from NC_049198.1 coordinate 31,790,796, forward strand.
CTTCCCTCCTTCCTTCCTTCCTTCTTTCCTTCGTTCCTTCTTCCCTCCCTCCCTCCCTCCCTCCTTCCTTCCTTCCTTCCTTCCTCCCTCCCTCCCTCCCTCCCTCCTTCCTTCCTTCCTTCCTTCCTTCCTTCCTTCCTTCCTTCCTTCCTTCCTTCCTTCCTTCCTTCCTTCCTTCCTTCCCTCCTTCCTTCCTTCCTTCCCTCCCTCCTCCCTCCCTCCCTCCTTCCTTCTTTCCTTCCTTCCTTCCATCTTTTTTCTTTTACAAGACTAACTTTACTAAGACTAACTTTTTTACTAACTTTTACAAGACTAACTTTATTCCTTATTTAGGGAAATATTCCCTATTATCTTGGGTAATATTTATTTACTTATTTATTTTTGGTTAATTATTTTTTTCTCAGGCACTTTTTTTTTTTTTTTTTTTTTTTTTTTAACCTATCTTTGTATGGCTTTCTTCCATTCTTACTCAATTTTCTGTAATATTTTCACTGTTAGACCTCATTCAGTTGTCATCCCAGTACCATTAAAGACATCAGTATATTGGCCTACCTATGAGTCTAAATCATGAGTCAACAAAAACATAAAAATCAACATAAAGACCAACAGCACATCTGAACATTGTAAGGTAGCTCTGGAAAGTCTATTTTGTTTTCTAAACTTGGAGAAACAGAAAAAACTCCATTATTTAATATATGTCCATTATTCATTAAAAAACAAAACAAATCAACCAACCAACCAACCAACCGAACAAAAACAAACCACCAAACTTCCAAGAAAAAGAATGGTGGACTGAAAAGTTATAAATGCCAAGAAGATAATATTGCAACATCTCCCCAAATGATGATTGGCAGTCCATGCTTCAGGAAAAAAAAAAAAAAAAAAAAAAAAGACAAAAGGTTTTCATTTTTTTTCAAACGCTCCTTCTCCCCAAAAAGCTCTTGTGTCTCTATAACATTTCTTTTTACTGCATCTAAATTTAAAATATATGAAAGCAAATCTCACAGACTTGTTTTTAAGTCAGCATCACACAGTGTTGCACACTAGAGAGAGAAGACATGGACTGTGACTAGTGGCTGCCAGTGGGTTTTGGAGACAGCCTGTGTGCTACCCTTCTGCTAGACTTTTTTTGTGACTACAGGCACAACCTCTCTTTGGCTCATCACTGACAAATGAGGATGACAGTATTCTGCTATGTCACTGGAATGCCACATTATATATTCATTGAAGAATACTGTGAAACTTTGTGAATCAGTATGAATATTATTCATTTCATTTGACTTCACTAAGGTTAATTTTCTTGTGGTTGTGCCTTTGTCTTCATAATATCTATCATATAGCAATAACTAGAAATAGCATTTATTTTATAATTTCATGTCTTGGGTATGATTTCATGCCTAAACTAGCAGTTATCAGAAAAAAAAATAGTATGTCCTCCTTCCATTTGCTTTGTCCTTTCACTGTCACTACTCTGACAAGCCGTGAATGAGTCTAGAGACCTCAGCACTGATACTTAAAAAAGAATGCTCTAATTTTCTTCAGGTTTACCTCTCTAATAAAAGCCTGATGTCCCTTTCCTTTTCACTACCACAAGGAAAGCAAGAGAAGCACTTCACCTGAAATTCTTTTTTTTTTTTTTGGTAACTAGATGTCCTCGATTTGGCTGAGATAGCATTAATTTTCTCCACAGTAGATAGAATGGTGTTGTGCTTTGCATTTAGGATGAAAATAATGTTGATAACACTAATGTATTAGTTGTTACTGAGCACTGCTTACACTAAGCCAAGAACTTTTGGCTTCTTATACTTCCCTGCCTGCGAGTGAGCTGGGGGTGAACAAGAAAGAGGAGGGAACAGAACTAGGACAAACTGATCAATGAAATAATCCCTAACACATAACATCATGCTGAACAGTAAAACTGGAGTTGGTTAGGGGAGCTGCCATTGCTTGAGGGTGGGATGGGCATTGGTCAGTTGGCGATAAGCAATTGAATTGTATATCACTTAATTGTTTATATTATTATTATTATTATTGTTATTATTATTATTTCTTGTTAAACTGTCCTTGTCTTAACACATGAGTTCTTGCACTTTTAACTTTTTTTTTTTTTTTTTTTTATTGATTCTATCCCTATCCCATTGAGGGTGAGTGAGTGAACAGCTGCGTGGTGTTTAGGTGCCTACCAGGTTAAACTGCAACACTAGGATATACTTTCTTGGTTTGGTTTGGTATGATTTTGTTCCCTATTTAGTATATTTGCACAATGGGGCAACTTATGAACAAGAAACCACTTGGGTGCTCTAGGAACACATCTGTACACCTTAGTTCCTCTCCCCCCCCCAACCAAAAAAAAAAAAAAAAGAAAAAAAAAAAGAAAAAAGAAAGTAATGAGAAGAGAAGGAATCAAGTAATTCTGAAATCTTTACAGGCCTCTAAGTATATGCCAACATGGTACAAACAACTGTCATGCTGAGATATGCAGGCTACAGTTGAATAACATAATTCACATGTCAGAAACTATATAATTCCATCGGTATAACACAATCCATAACATAAGCTATCTCCAGATTTAGACCAAAAAAGTATGTAGAAAACCTCTAAAAACAGAAGAATTGGTAAAATTAGAATACTGTATTATCACCCTGCATTATAAGCAGGGTTAGGAAACTAGAAGTTGAATCTTTTCCAGAATAGAAATACTTCACCGGAATTAGAATTGTCAGAGAGAAGGCTCAAAACATATATCATTTCTCTAAAAAAGGTTAAAAGATAAGAACAACTTTATAATACTTTGTTACAAACATAGAATTTTACATTCAAAATGATTCCTTCCCCCCCTCCCCCCCCGAGAATTACAACGTGATCTTTATTTAGAACATTTATTTGACAGAGATTCTACTATCAAAAGTTGTTTGCTTGCTAAGAGCAAATTTTCCTCACTGACACTATGTTCACCATCAACAACATCTGATTATCATTCTCAGGATATATCAGTATAAAGGGAGGATTTGTCTGCATCTTTAGAAAGATGATGAATTCCAAAGTAAGCTGCAACATAAAGACTATGTTAAAAAAAAAAAAAAAAAGACTATTGCTCAAACAAGTTTTTAGTGCAATATTCCTTATCTAACCAATTGCTTTGCCTCTAAAGAGTAACCTCCAAGACAGAAAGCTATCTATCCCAATAATAATATGAAAATATGGATAATTGTATCAAAATCAGGAATTTTAACAAAAATTGAATCTGAGGCCTAATTTAGTTCATTCTGTCTCCTCAAGAGACGAAGAATGCAAAGATCTGCAAAAAAGCTTGATAAGCCATGAAAGAAAAAAAAATTGGTCTAAGCTGACAGGTTCATAGCAGTGAGTATTTATATATATTTTATATAGCAGTGAGTATACCTGTTCTCATTTTCACCAACAGACTGCACACAGTATCTCTTTTAGGGTATCACAGAATCACAGAATCACAGAATTGGAGGGGTTGGAAGGGACCTCGAGAGATCATCGGGTCCAACCCCCTGCCAAAGCAGGCTCCTTAGAGCAGGCTGCCCAGGTAGGTGTCCAGATGGGCCTTGGATATCTCCAGAGAAGGAGACTCCACAACATCCCTGGGCAGCCTGTTTCAGTGCTCTGTCACCCTCACCATGAAGGAGTTCTTTCGCATGTTGGTGCAGAACTTCCTGTGGTCCATGTTGTGGCCGTTACCCCTTGTCCTGTCCCCACAAACCACTGAAAAGAGGTTGGCCAAATCCCTCTGTCTCCCACACCTCAGGTGTTTATAAACATTAATAAGGTCCCCTCTCAATCTTCTTTTACCCAGGCTGAACAGACCCAGGTCTCTCAGCCTTTCCTCATAGGGGAGATGCTCCAGGCCCTGTATCATCTTTGTGGCCTTCCACTGGACTCTTTCCAGGAGATCCCTGTCTTTTTTTGTACCAGGGAGCCCAGAACTGGACACAGTACGCCAGGTGAGGCCTGACTAGGGCAGAGTAGAGGGGGAGGATCACCTCCTTTGGCCTGATGGCCACGCTCCTTTTAATGCACCCCAGGATCCCACTGACCGTGTTGGCCACCAGGGCACACTGCTGGCTCTTGGTCAACCTGTCATCCACCAGGACCCCCAGGTCCTCCTCCTCAGAGCTTGTCTCCAGCAGGTGTTCCCCCAGCCTGTACTGATACGTGTGCTTGTTCCTTCCCACGTGTAGGACTCTACACTTGCTCTTGCTAAACCTCATTTGGTTACTTCCTGCCCATCTCTCCAGCCAGTCCAGGTCTTGCTGACTGGCAGCACAGCCTTCTGGCATGTCAGCCACTCCTCCAAGCTTTGTGTCATCACCGTACTTGCTGAGGACGGACACTATTCCCTCATCAAGGTCATCGATGAAGATGTTGAACAAGACCAGACCCAGCACCAACCCCTGGGGAACACCGCTAGTCACAGATCTCCAGCCGGACTCTGCGCCGCCGATCACCACCCTCTGAGCTCAGCCAGTCATCCAGTTCTCAACCCACCTTACTGTCCACTCGTCTATCGCACACTTTATCAGCTTTGCTAGCAGGATGTCATGGGAAACAGTATCGAAAGCCTTGCTAAAGTCAAGGTAGATGACATCCACTTCTCTCCCCCCATCTACCCAGCTGGTGATGCCATCATAGAAGGCAGCAAGGTTGGTGGAGCATGACTTCCACTTGGTGAATCCATGCTGACAACTCCTCATAACATTCTTCTCTTCCAATTGCTTGGAGATGGCATCCAGCACAAGCTGTTCCAACACCTTTCCAGGGACAGAGGTGAGACTGACTGGCCTGTAGTTTCCTGGATCCTCCTTCTTGCCCTTCTTGAAGACCGGAGTGACATTGGCTATCCTCCAGTCTTCAGGCACCTCTCCTGTTCTCCAGGACCTTTCAAAGACGATAGAGAGCGGTTCGGTGATCACCTCTGCCAACTCCCTTAGCATACGTGGATGCATCCCATCGGGGCCCATGGATTTGTGTGCATTGATCCCACTCAGATGCTCCCAAATCACTCTCCTGTCAACCAGGGGTGAGCCCTCCATTTCCCAGACCCTTTCTTCTCCCTCCATGGTCAAGGAGTCCCGGGGGGGGGGGGGGGGGGGGGGGGGGGGGCAGGGGGGGTTAGTCCTTGAAGCAAAGACTGAAGCTAAGAAAGCATTCAGTATCTCCGCCTTCTTGGCATCTCCCGTTACCAGTACACGCCCGCTTGTATGGCACAATCTTTCCAGGAATGACTTTACAATCACGTAAATCAGTGTTTCTCCTCCAGTAAAGTCATTCTCAGTAGTATTCCTATTTAGAGGCAGTAGGACTAAGAATAATATAAAGAAACATGGCATTGCCCCTGTGGGAATGTAGTAGCACAGGAAGCAAAACAGAGGTGTTTCAGGCCACTGTTTTGTAGAGATTTAAGCTCTAGTAAACAAGCCCCTGTGGACAGATAAAGTGAAAATGTATTTAACCCTTTTTCACCTATTAGAATGACATCAGAACATTTTTACCTTGTATTTGACAAAGTTTGCTGATTTTCTATTACAATGCTGTATCAAACCTAAAAAGTAAAACTGACTGCAGAACTCCTAAATTAATATAAAATTTATTCTTCTTCTGGAAACAGTAGTTCCTTGTGGACATATCTGGTAAAAATAAATAAATAAATAAATAAATAAATAAATAAAAAATCTATCTTCCTGAACAACCTTTTGATAGAGTATGAACAAAATAGTATCTTTAGCATGATAGAGCTAGTTTGGTGCACCAGTATCTGCTTTTAATCAGAATAAGAGCAAAACCTTTCACACCCTGATCCTGAAACAGTTCTATTAGAGTAGAATGGACATGACACAAACATGACTGTCCTCTCCCCATGGCCAGGAGATTTGCTCCTGCACAACTCTGAGTGTATAAAGCTGATTGTGTTTGATTAACAGAGGAAGCTGGACCTGGAGACACTCACCTCTGTCTGGCTGCAAGAGGCAGGGCCTAAGTGGAAAGCAGTAGCACCCAGGATCCACCCAGGATGTCAAGGCCCTTAAGCCCCTGACCCAGCACCACCCTGGTCTACCTGGGCCTGGCTGTGGAACTTTTTACCTCCTGCTGCTGATGCTTTAAGATGGAGCCTAGCCACCACTGCCCCATGCAGCTGGTCCTGCTGGGGGCTGTGCACCACAGGCTGGGGCCTGACCTTCATGGGACATCTGTGAGAGGTGTAGCCCCTCTCTCAAGGCACCCTCCTGAGCTCTACTAATGGGTCAACTGATATATCACACAAATAATACAAAACAGGCATTGGCAAACTGAAAAGTTATAAAAAGAAATAGAATAAATCTGAAAAGTTATGCAATCATTTAGTCTTGTGCTATATCAAGAAATATTTATTTCTTCTATAGTTTTACTCTTTCAATAAGTCAAGAACTATCTCTGTAACAAAACTCTGAGAAGTTATGGCAAATGTCAAACATATACATATCCAAAAAATCATGATATATATAAAAATGAGTGGACTGCTGTTATAAAATACACTGCATTTTTTTCACAAATTCAACTGTATGAAAGGAAAGATGAAGGGAATTGTCATTGTGTGTGTGCGTAAAAAATATTACAGAAAAAAAAAAAGTAATTTTTAATTAACATGGTAGAAAACTCTCAAGCTATGTTTTTTTTTTTTTTTTTTTTTTTTTTCATTCTATTGATATTTTCTAGTGTGTAAAGCTGTGGGAGTGTGGCCATGGGGGTCAACAAGCCCCATGGCTGGTGATAACATTGGACTCTTAACGATGAGACCATCAGGAATGTAAAGAGTTTAGAGGGAACAAAGAAGGGTGATTCAGGAGATGCCTTGCCATCTCTGGTTGCTTGTTCTCCAGCTGTTAAGGCATGGAAGTTGCTGGGTGTTTGCTGTTGCCGGGCAAAGTTGTTGACCAATGAACAGTTAGCTCATTGGTCATTGCTGTGGGGTGAATGGTATAAGGGAGCTTGTCCTCGATAAGGGATAATGAAGTTATGTCCTCAATATGAGAGATAAAGTTAGGCCCTCAGTAAGAGAGAGCTGAAGTTATGTCATCAATAAAGAAGGAGCAGCTACTGATCCTAAAAGAACCCTGGTGTCCATGTTGTCGTTACACCACAAATGGCGCCTGAACAGGGACATGAAGAAAACAAACAGGGAGATGAAGAACAGGAACAGGGACAGGCTAACAGAACAGGGACAAAACCAAAAAAGGAATGAATAGGGACAGGCTAGCAGAACAGGGACCAGGACAAGAACGGGGACATTGATCACCTCATGGAGAGAGGTTTGGCCAAACTCAGGAAACTGCTCAAAGAAGCTCGTATTGGAAGTCGCTGGAAATTGGTGCACTGGAGCTGGAAAGAAGCTCGTATTGAAAGTCGCTGGAAATAAGTGCACCGGAGCTGAAAAGAAGCTGAAGATGAGAGAAGGGGACCAGCGCACACAACTGCTCCTCACTAGCTGAAAGTAAGCAGTTGTGCGCTATGGGGAATCATATGTCCTTAGAAACAAAGAATGTCCTGGTAACCTTACAGCTTATTCCCTTTATTATGAATCAGATGGTTTATGATCCTGAAACAGGGGACCAAATTGAGGTCAAGTTGTGGGACTCTGCTACTAAAAACAACAAGGTTGCGGTGGGATTGCTTGGCACCTGGCAAGCAATCTCTGAGGCCTTAAAGAGCCATGTGGGACCATAATCAGAAACGTGTGGTTTGGCAGATAGTGAGGGAGCTGCGGGCTCATCCACCGATCCGCCTGCTACGCCATCAGCCCCTCCGCTGTTTGTTAAACACTTGCCAGAACTTAGAAAACTTTGCTATGTCTATGTTTCAACTGATACCTTTTCTGATTGTATTTTTGCATCTGTTCATGCAGGGGAAAAGGCAAAGGATGTGTGTAAACATCTTCTGTCAGGTTTTGCGAAATTAGGAGTTCCAAAAATAATTAAAACAGATAATGGGCCAGGATATGGGGCCCATGCAACCCACTTTTTTTTCAACAGTGGGGTATTCAACATCTGACAGGTATACCTCATTCTCCCCACGGGTCAAGCAGTTATTGAACAGGCCCATGGTACCCTCAAAGCTGTGCTTCTAAAACAAAAAAGGGGGAATAGGGGTGTGACCCCCAGGAAAAGATAGCTAAAGCATGCTATGTTCTTAAATTTTTAAATCGATGGACAGAGGAAGATTCTTGCATCTGTCCATGCAGGAGAAAAGGCGACAGACAGATCTGGGAGACAGACAGATCTGGGAGAGCGATCTGGGAGAAACTCAGTTAAAGAAAGGGCACAAGTCATGGTAAAAAATTAAAGCACCAATCATTGGGAAGGGCCCTACACTCTAATAACTTGGGGCCGAGGTTGTTCTGTGTTTTAACAGGAATCGGTCCTACATGGGTGTCAGCACGATGGGTCCGTCCGGCCATCTCATCATCTGCCTTAACATGATCACAGCACTCTCCTCTGTGGTTTGGACTCCAGCTCAAAACGTATGGGAGGGTCCTGCTGGCATATGCAGGACCCACAAACAAGGACTCCAGGAGTTGGAGGGGCAGCCAAAGCCCCCCCGGCTGGGCAGCACTCAGTGCCTGCCTCTCCTAGGGATGTGGTTACAAAGTTTGTTAAAGATAGAATTAGTATCCCCAGCAGTTTTTCTCTGTGTTTTAGTTTGTGTTAATCGCATTTTTTATGTTAATAAAGAAGGGGGAGATGTGGGAGTGTGGCCATGGGGGTCGACAAGCTAGGGTCTTCTTTCTTGAAAATTGGTACAACATTTGCCAGCTTCCAGTCTACTGGGACCTCTCAAGATTCCCAAGACTGTTGAAAAATAATTGAGAGTCCTGCAATGATGTCAGCCAGCTCTTTAAGCACCCTGGGATGAATCCCATCCAGATCCATGGACTTTTATGGATCCACGTGGAGCAGCAAATCCCGCACAAGTTCCAGGTCAGTTGGGAGTTTATGATTCCCACTGCCATGGTCCTCCAGCTCAGGGCACCGTGGGTCCCGAAGCCCATCATCAGCATTGAAGTTGGAGGCAAAGGCGGCATTAAACATCTCTGCTTTGCCTATATCCTTGTCTGTGAGGTGACCTTCCCCATCAAGTAGCGGACCTATGTTTTCTTTGGTTCTCCTTTTTTCTGTTCACATATGTAAAAAAAAAAAACTTTTTATTGTCTCCCACAGACTTGGCCAGCTTCAACTCTAGTTGGGCTTTGGCTGCACAAATATTCTCCCTACAAACACGAACAGTGTCCCTGTATTCCTTCCACGCTGCCTGACCCTGCTTCCAGCAGCCATACATTTTCTTTTTTCGCCTAAGCTCCAGTAGAAGATCCCTGGTCAGCCAGGCCAGCCTTCTGCTTCTGCCCCGCCTGCTTGACTTCCGATATTTTGGAATTGCCTGATCCTGTGCTTTTAGGAGGCAGTGCTTAAAGACTGACCAGCACTGATGGACGCCCATGATTTCAAAAGCAGTTTCCCAGGGGACCTTTTTCGCTAGTTCCCTGAGCAGCCTGAAGTCTGCTTTCCCCACATCCAGGGCTGAAGTTTTGGTGGCAGTTTTCCTTCTGTCGCCAAAAATTTTAAACTCAACCACTTCATGGTCACTGTGGCCGAGATGGCCGCCAATTGCCACGTCCCCCTCAGTAAGCGAGAGCTGAAGTTATGTCATCAATAAAGAAGCAGCAGTTACTGATCCTAAAAGGACTGTGGTGTCCATGTGGTCATTATGCCACATAAAGCATTAAAATTTATATTTTCCTTTTCTTGTTCATTGGAAACCCAGAAAATCTTATAAGCTAAAATGTGACAGTCATAATGTGAGTCCCTCATCTCTTACAGAGAAGTCACAGCAGTATTCAAATACCTTAGCAGAACCTGTGAAATGCAGAGGAGGTGATTAAATTATTGTGTGTTCTCCACTGCAGAAATTCTTGATGATGGGTAGAAAACTAACACTGAATTTAGATATTCACTTTATGTCCTTTGAAGACATTAAGTAGTTCAGTACTGGCTGAATGAAGGCAAAGTTCCCAAGGACAGGTTTACAGAAGAAAAGCTGGAGTATTCTACCTATTTCTCTTCTTTTTACATCACACTCCAACAGTGTCCTGACTCTAATCCTTTCTGTACATAACACATTTCAACAGGCAGTTAATTCAGGTGATCTTAGGCCATGAGTGATAGTAAATGGGGATTTGTTAAAAGGTCTGAAAGGTCTGTGAAACCACATACTTTAATTTATTTGTTTATTTTCATATATTTTTTAAGATAAATAAAACTAATGACTAATAATATTTTTATAATACAAGTGTTATTAAGCTAGAAAAGGCCATTCTGAAATTGACAATGCGCTTTTAGTGATTCCTTTCCTGAATACACATTCTGCATACAACAGAGTTGAGAAACTGTCCATCATCAGGTGAGTGAAAGCTCTTTCATAGTACATTTACCTAACTTTGGATTTTGTAATATAAATCTTTTAATCATATTTTGTAAAAAGAAGCAATATTTTTATATCCTAAAAACAAACAAAAGAAATCTCTTCATCAGACAAAATGCTTTGTAGTATTTTTGTAGTATTAATGTGGTGTTGAAATCTGGATTAGAGTTGCATTACTTCAGAGTAAACACATTTTTTTTTCTCTCATATTTGTCACTAAAGAACAGTTAAGATTCTCTTGGATCTCTGTTTCACTAGACAATTTTACTTCAAAGTTCTTTAAATATCAAATAAGAAGAAATATGGTGCCAGTGGCAACTTTAATCCCTTTTATTATATATGTATTTTCAATCAATCATGCTTTCTATGTACAACAATAATTTAATTGCAGTCAGCTACGTCTGGATCCTAAAAAGGTTTATTCATGTATTAAAGTATACTTAAACAAGCTCTACTGCAGAGGGATTATTTGCATGATGAAGTTAAGCCTATGCATAGCTGAATAAGCTGTAGGATGGAGCCACAGGCAATTGTTGTCTCAGTAGTTGCACTAGTTTCTCAGCAGGAGAGGAAAAGAAGTCACTACAAGGTAGTTTTAAAATAAATTCAATCCTTTATTTATAGAAAACTGTAGCATACCTTTAATTTAATTGGCTTCTTTCTAAATAGTCAAATTGACCATGTCCATTAAGCAAAAGATAATGTGATCTTTTTTTTTTTTTTTTTTTTTTTTTTTTTTTTTTTTTTTAACCAGGGAAGAATTTTTGAGCAACATTGTGCTCTACAGAGACTGCATGTATCCTGTGCAATATAACTCATATTACAAATGTGTAAAGTAAACGGGATAGCTAGGAATGACAAGTTCAATGCAAGAATGATACAATTACAGGTAACTTCAGCACAAAGGTGCAAAGTCAGATCAAACAGTGGAACTCTGTCACCTAAATGCAAATTTAATTTCCATTTTCATCCATCTTTCTTCATCTGAATTATCAATACAGTTAACTGATTATGATGTAGGAGTTAGATGCTTCTTTTCTTGGATAGTTGAAGATACATGGGCTTTCTTATTCTTCCAAATAAAATAAAATAAAAAAAAAAAAAGAAAAAGAAAGGAGTAACCTGAGTAAGCAGTTCAGCCAGCAGCTAGAATAGACAGATAGATTAGATAGATAGATAGACAGATGGATAGATAGATAGATAGATGACAGGAGTTTCTGCTTAGGGTGGTTAGAAATTGTAGTCATAACTGGGCAGGTGGAGAGTTACTGCCATCTGCTGGATAAGAATCTCTTTCGTGATTCAACTGCAAATAAGTGTTTTATGAATTAAAAAAAAATAATAATTAAAAAAAAAAAAAAAAGGAACGATTAAGACTCCATCGCTGAAATTTAAGTGCATTACATCTCTGTAAGTATCTAAATGGTCGTTATTCTAATATCTTCAAGAGTACAAAATCTATGACAATATAAGCCTAAATCTCCTTACAGTAGAATGTTTGAATGAGGAGTGGGTAATTGAATTGAAGATACAATAGAAAGGAGAAACTAAAGACCTCTTCACTTGATAGTATGAATTTCAGTAGTAGTTTCATTCATGAAAAGATGTAAGAACGTTATTTTAGGAAAAAAAAAATAAATTATATATATTTTGGAAAGGAAGACTAGCTGTAACTCTGTGAGAAATGTTATAGACAGATAGCAGATAGCCCTCAGAAAATACCCCTTTTTCTGTAATAGTTGACAGTTTAAGCAAAAATCGTGCTTCACTACTGAGAGACTTCTGTTTAGGTCATAAAGTACAATTTTGTAGTTAGCACAGGGAAGTCATGTTGACTCTGAATGTAGAGTCAGTGATAATGTAGCTAACTTTGTGTTGGACACTGTTCAAGAGCTTTTCTGTCTTCATTCTCAGTTCTGTTTCAGCTATGTATAGTCCCAAATCCATGCAACAGAGTACACTTTCCCAGCTAATGGATTTTAAATGTCAATTTTATATCAACATGCTGAAGATTTCAGGACAGACAACTTATCCATCCCTCCACCCCTAGAGGTGTTCAGGACCAGGCTGGATGAGGCCCTGGGCAACCTGATAGAGTTGGTGACATCCCTGCCCGTGGCAGAGGGATTGGAACTAGATGATCTTAAAGGTCCCTTCTTATCCAAGCCATTCTATGAAATCAGCTGCTGAATGGTTCAGATTGAACTGCGAAGTGTATATCCGTACTCCTTGTTATACATTTGCAAGTGTACAACAGAATACATATAGGCAAATATATTCTATCAAGAAAAAGAAAATGTTGTGATTAGTCCTCTATTTGCTGTCTTGAGACCAGCAGTCTTGTTATATTCATTATATTATGTCATTCATTATGACCTATTGTTATACATAATTTATTATATTCATTATGTTATTATATTAACCTGTTTTAATTTGCTTAGAAATTAATGAAGTGGGAAAGAAATTGCAATGAAGGACAGAATGTAAATGGGATCATCTAAGATGAAGTCCGCTGAACCAGTCCATCAAGCCAGTTGTACCACTTGGAGATACTGAGACAGGCTAAACAGGTGAAGTGTCTGAGGGCTGGATACATAAAGAAGGAAAAATAGAATATGCAGTTAAGAAATGTGTTGACAGGGGTGTGGTGACTACACAGGAAAATGATAGATTGATTTAAGGCTATCATGCCTGGAATATTTGCTATACAAAGAAAACTTCCACCCCATTATATTGTAATTCAAAGTATATGGTAAAACGTTTATTTTCCGCTGGACCGAGGATTTAAATCTCATGTCTTTTCAATCTCATTATGCTGACTGTTTCTAAACTGCAAACAGCAGTTGTTAAATTCATCATGCTGGAATGTCAATACCTCAGTACTTAATTATGGAGCCCTAACTTTGTCTTCAAGTTCAGCATTCCTCACCCTGCTACCAACAGTTTTAAATTGAATGACACATATGAGATGTGCTGGGAGATTTCTTTCTATATGTGCACAAAAAGAGACAATCCCCCACTTCCTTTTACTTAATTTATTCTGTTGAGCTAGAGCAATACGTTTTCCCTCTTCATGACCTAGTTTCCAGAGAGTCCAGCATTTACAGTTTTGTTTTGTTTGTTTGTTTGAGGTAAAGAAATCAGTGTGTAACAATTATGTTCAAAAGTCCTACATTCAGGATATGCTGTTAACTTTATTTATAAATATATTTTTCTGAATTCTAGAAGATGTAAGAAGAGATTAGGTGTCAGATGTCATAGACAAATCTTATACAAACTTTTTGTCTAGAAATGTCAAGTGGTTAACAGATTTTCTGTAATTTTATTTAACACTGTAATGAATCTGTGACAGACTTTTTCAAGATTGAGAAACTCACAGAATCAATCTGGGCAAAGCTGTTCTGTTTAAGTGACTTAAAAAAATATATATATATATATATATATATACTAGTCAGATTCAGTCTACTACAGCATTGTCACTTGATCCTACATTGTAATATAACATATTTTAATTAGTTACTGTGTCAAGTCTATTCTGCAAAGTGCTCGGACTTGTCAGAAGTTATGCATGAATTAATAAAAATACGATTAAATAATAATACTACCTGTTAATAAGCTGGACATGTTTTTCTGTGAATAAATAACTCCCCTAAAGTATATGTTTTTACTCTCATAACCTGTTTCCCTTTGAGATACACTTCTATACAACACATTAACTGTTCCTTCCTTCTTAACATTATAGAAGCAGTATTTTATAAAATGTGCCACTGCAAGTAGCTTCTTTCTGCTTACAATCTGATTTTCTCTAGAGTTCGTTTTTAGCCATCTTTCATTACTAACGGAACAAGACAAACTTTCTAACTTGCTAAAGCCACTAGTCTGTGCTGTTGTAAAAGAAATCTATATTGTAGACAATCAAAAACAGTGCATTTTTATAAGGATATTCTGCAGTAAGAAATAATACCTGCTATATATTTTGAATATATATTCTGAATTAATTTTTAGCTTTTTTTTAGCTGTATCTGGTATATCATGACAATCTTGAATTAGCAACTGTACCATAATCAAAGTGATAAAGTTTTATTTCTGCTTTTATCTTTTTTAAATTTTTTTGTATTTATTATTATATATATATATATTTATTATATATTATTATTATTATTATTATATATTATATATGTTATTATATATTATATATATTATTATATATGTATTTATTTATTTATATATTTATATATTTTTATTTTTTTATTTTTTTATTTTTATTTTTTTCCCAGAAATAAAAATTGTATTAGTCTAACTGAGGTATGAAATATTTAAGCTTTTAGTACTTGGTCTCTAAAAATTAAAATATGCAATGGGAAAAATACATTAACTATAGAAGTCAATGTAGAAAGAAAAAAAAAAAAAGATACTGTGCACCATTAATGGAACTACTAATTTGCTTACATTACATGTGAACATTATGTGGAATCCACATTCAAGTTGCCTTTCTCTTTATTTAATGATTATGGTTAAGGAATATACTAAAGTTTAAAAAGGATGTTAATGCTATTTGTAAGTAAATATTGACAATAAAACAGATGTTTTCAGGGACAGGGAAAAAGAAAAAGAAGTTCCTAAAGGATATGCCTATGACATTTTAATGGGATCAATCTCATTGAATCATAGAATATCCCAAGTTGGACGGGACCCATAAGGATCATTGAGTCCAACTCCTGGCACCACACAGGTCTACCCAACATTTTAGACCGTGTGACTAAGTGCACAGTCCAATCTCTTCTTAAATTCAGACAGGCTTGGTGCAGTGACGACTTCACTGGGGAGCCTGTTCCAGTGTGCAACCGCCCTCTCAGTGAAGAACCTCTTCCTGATCTCTAGCCTAAACCTCCCCTACCTCAGCTTGACACCATTCCCATGGGTCCTATTACAGGTGATTAAGGAGAAGAGGTCGGCGCCTGTCCCTCCACTCCCCCTCGCAAGGAAGCTGTAGACTGCAATGAGGTCCCCCCTCAGCCTCCTCTTCTCCAGGCTGAACAGGCCAAGTGACCTCAGCTGCTCCTCATATGTCTTCCCCTCTAGGCCCTTCACCATCTTCGTCGCCCTCCTCTGGACGCTCTCCAACAGTTTAATGTCCTTTTTGTACTGTGGTGCCCAAAACTGCACACAGTACTCAAGGTGAGAACGCACCAGCGCAGAGTAGAGCGGGACAGTCACAGAGCTGAAGTTATGTCATCAATAAAGAAGTAGCAGTTACTAATCCTAAAAGAACCCTGGTGTCCGTGTGATCATTACGCCACAGCGGAGCTATGTTTTCTTTGGTTCTCCTTTTTCTGTTCACATATCCAAAAAAAAAAAAACTTTTTATTGTCTCCCACAGACTTGGCCAGCTTCAACTCTAGTTGGGCTTTGGCCACACAAATTTTCTACCTACAAACGCGAACAGTGTCCCTGTATTCCTTCCACGCTGCCTGACCCTGCTTCCAGCAGCCGTACATTTTTTTTTTTCCTAAAACTTCCTGGTGGCAGTTTTCCTTCTGTCACCAAAAATTTTAATTTAAATGGAACAGACTGAAGAACCACACTAGCACACAGTCCCTCTGATTCTAGTGCACCATCCCTTAGCTTATCACCAGCGTGCCTGGTTTTATCCCTTTCCCCCTTCACCTCTAGTTTAAAGCCCTATCTATCAGCCCTGCTAACTGCTGAGCAAAAATTCTTTTACCCCTCTGAGAGAGGCGCAATCTCATCATGGAGGTAAAAACAAAATTGATACCCCTATGGAGCTAACTTATAGCTAAGAGAAATTTTCTTTTTGCCTTTTCAAAAACGTCAGATTTTTTCTTGTCACATTTTAACAAGAGGTGTAAAATGGGGACTATAGTGAAGACTATAGAAATATTTTGAGGGGCGGCTAATTTAGCTTTTGGCTCTTCTCTTTCTTTTATTTTATTACATTTTATAATATAAATATTATATTTATAAAATATAAATATATTATTTATTATATAAATATTTTATATGTATTTTATTTTATTTTATTTTATTTTATTTTATTTTCATTTTATTATTATTATTATTGTTATTGTTATTGTTATTGTTATTATTATTGCCATAGGGATTTACATAATTTCTATTACAAATAAGGCAACATTAAAGAGTCATAAAACTGGAATAAATATCTTCCCATTTAAAAACATGACTTTTACATGCTACCATAAGGTAAAATCCTTATTTACTTATGGTTACCAGTAAGCAACTTCACAGAAGGGATAGTCTGTAGTTGTTTTCTGTTACTATCTCCCCTGCTCAGTCAGGAGATAATCATTTCTTGATACAATGGATTTTATGTCCACAATACTCTATAACCATTTCCATTTCCTCTGTAAATTACCTTATCCTATGGAGAATATAACTGTCAAGAGTTATAGTAACATTTTATTTATGTTTTAATTTTTATTTTTAAAAGAATCAAAAGTAAATATAACCTTTCAGACAGCAATCCCAACAAATACAAGCACTAATCAGATTCATGCCAACTCAGCAGGTCAATTAGATTTTTCTGACATGTTAACATTTTGATTAATGTGTCATAGAAAAATATTATCTAAGAAGTCTATAATCCTAGACTATATAATTAAAATTTATACACTGTAGAGTTCTCATATTTTTTTCCAGCACTACAGCTTGGAGTCTTGTTTCTAGCACTCTAATTACAGGCAACCAATCTGAAACATTTTGCAGATAATAAACAGATGAAATATTCATGAAAACAGATAATTCAGATTTAAATGTCTATGGACAATTTGATTCCATTGAAGTTTTACTATCCATATGTTGCTAAATGTCCTCTAAGCCAGAGAAGTGTTTAATCATTGTATAGAAGCAATGTGATTTTGAGTCTGTCTGTGCAATCTAATCTTGTGTATGATTCGGTTACTGTCAACTGTTTAGGAGCCCTATTCACATGCTACATGTATAGGAAGCACATTTCGATTCAAAGAAAAATCTAAAATTGATTGATCTATGGATTTTGCAACATTATTTCTGTGTACTTAATTCTACAAGATATCATAATAATGGTTGCCATTCACAGAAGTGAATTTCAAACTTATTTATTAAAAAAAAAAAGTGCAAAAGCGTTGAGATTTTGATTGATACTAAGAGTCTAATGCAGCAGTCAAAAGCACAACACCCAATCTATCTGTTGCCCTCTATCAATTTTATGGCAGGCCTTCCCACAGTCTAAGTATATTCCATTTCCAATCTATGACATCAAGGAGAAATGTTAATGTATGAGGAGATTTAGCTATATGGCTTCCATTAACTTTAAATGTGTCATGTTGGAAATCTTCTCTACCTACTTTGAAGTCATATCTAATACTCCAATCACATCCTTGTGGAGGGCTCAGCTCCCAGGTTTGCAAAGCAGTGTTCACAGTTCTTTCTCCCTCCGAATTCTACTGAAATAAATTGTATTTCTGAATGTAAATCCCAACATATTAATCTAAACACAAGTGTGGTATTACAAACTTGGAACATATTTATTTACTAAATAAAAATATTCAGTATTAAATATTTGATGATGGATATGGCACTGTTTAGAATGCATTTTGCTATCATTTAGTTAGTGTAATTTCTAATTTTTTTCAAAACTTATATGCATGTGTGACAAGGAATAAACACAAATAGACATAAAATAGGGTAAAAAGGTAGCAGAAAAACTTTTTAGCTATATAGAGAGGAGGCCAGGTGCCTGCATTCTATGCGAGTTAAAAATAGAAATAGATTTACATAAGTGAAGTTAGTCCTGAAGAAAAAGACTTTTTACCTTAATTTTCATGTGCACGTGTTGATTGGTTTATAGAAATATATATACTGTGGGATTATGAAAAAAGTGGTGGTAAGATGTCCAGGAACTAAATTCTTCATCACAAAGGAATCTGTTTAGTTTGATTTTGTCAAATTTGTAACTTATAGAAACAGCCACCCTTTTTAAAGGGCTTAAACACTAGTTTAAAGAAACCTTTAATTGACTGGGAAACTTGTAAGATATGAAGTTACTAGATTTCCATGGCCTCAGTACACTGAGGTCTTGGACCTCTCAGTTTCCTCTGAAGTAAATGAGTGTATAAGGCTTCTAATTCTGTATGAGGTCAGGACCTACAACATTGTATTGGAGCAAAGTAAGAACTGGTTATAAGAACACCAATTTTGCTTGTCTTGACCATCTGTGTAATCCTCACCAAAACAAAATTACAGAACTATACTCCTAAGTCATTTACTTTACAAAAATAAATTATTGCATATAAATATAATAAAAACCCAGACAGATTTTACCAAAGAAGATTTTACTAGTTTCAGGTTTGCTATATGCTGTTCACATTCTAAGTCATCTGACAGTTATGTATGTCAGCCATCTGAGGTAGTAAAATTCATTAATTTAAGAAAATACTCTTAATTTTAAGATATATATCTGTGAAGAAGGTTAAAATTCATGTAAAGTCAGCCTAAACATTGTCTGTCGTAATAATTATATGAATTATAAGATAGAGATATGAATATATATATAGTGCGTTAATTTTTATGATTTTTTTCTCCAGTGTAACAAATGAGTTTCCTGAATTATGCATCGGTAAAAAAGAGACTGACAGGCATTTGCTAATATTCCTTGAATGAAAATAAAGTATGTTACATTTCAATTGCACTTTTCAGCTATCAAAATATTTAAAAACAAACAGCATATTCAGAGGGCCAGTAAACCAGCCAGTAAGCCACATTGCATGACTCTGGTCAGGTCCCACCAGAGGGCTGCTCTGCCAGTGCACAGACAGAGGCAAGGACTTAAGGAATTTACATTGTATTTTATCGGAAAAGACAGTAATAGTAATAGCACTTTAAACAAATTATGGCTTTTGACTTCCAATGCTCATGACAATGCAATGACAAATAATTAAATCCATAATGCAGTGAAGTAAGCAGGTGACTTGATACTGTCCAGGTTTTTCTATCATCAGGTACCACGTTGTGTAAGTTGCTGCTTTTGTGTATTACTTTTTTTCATTCCAACACTAACCTGTTTATTTCTCTAGGTATCACCTTTTGTCACTATTATACTGTTCTTTTTAGATCAAAATTATCATAGGCATGCCTTGCCTGGAAATATCCTGCTGCTAAATTCTAGTTCTTGATAGCTAATTGTTAAAGTGAAGCAAAGATTTTTTTTTTTTAACTTTTTTTTTTCATCTTTTTTTTTTCTTAGTATGTTCAAAATTAGTTGTATGTCCTTCCCAATATGTCAAGAGAAAGGAACAGGAGAAAAAAATAATTTAAAAAAAAATACATTTTGGGGCATGGGAATGAACTTGTGTCACTAGTTATGGTATTCCTTACTCAGTCCCCACTGAAACTCCCTTTCCAGGAAGTTTTATTTCCTTGTGTTTTTACCAAAATTAAGTTAGAAAATAGACGTTTAGTTATTACCCCAGTGTGAGAGGCATTAATACTCTATCTATAAAGTAAGATTTTACATGATTTCTCAAACAAACATTATACGACATACATTTAATATTTGTTTAAAATAGCAACCACAATTAAATTGAGAAAAGATAAAATCTACAGGGAGAACCACAGTAAGAGAAAATTGATGAAAAAGTCCAATTGGTGATCTCCAGAAATGGAGACAGAACATGTGCCTACAAGTCAAGAAGCAAAACTGCTATGTATTTAGCTGAAACCAAGATTCCAGCCTTTGACTTCTGGACCCTGTTGTTAGGAATGTTTCCCAAAGGCACTGCGATATAGGGGGATTGGTATAACTCTGGTGTCAGAAGCTAGAAAGACCAGTCTTTAGAGATTGAAGTCCTAGAGCTTGGAGACTTTTGTGTCATAAAACCATAGAATCAGCTAGGTTGGAAAAGACCTTCAAGATCATCAAGTCCAACCATCAACTTGATCCCATCACTAAACCATGTCCTCTTATGCCATGTCCACATGTCTCTTCAATACCTCCAGGGAAAGATACTCCACCACTTCCCTGAGCAGCTCATTCTTTGACCATCCTCTACATGAAGAAATTCTTTCTAATGTCCAATCTAAACATTCCCTGGCACAACTTGAGGATATTTCATTGTGTTCTATTACTTGTCACCTTAAAAAAGAGACCAACACCCTCCTCACTAAAACCAGCATTCCAGTAGTTATAAAGAGCAATGAGGTCTCCCCATCAGCCTACTTTTCTCAAGACTAAACAGCTACAGTTCCCTCAGCAGCTCCTTATATGTCTTGTTTTCTTCTCCCTTCACCAGCTTTGTTGTTCTTCTTTGAATGCATTCCAGCAACTCAATAGCTTTCTTGTAGTGAGGGGCCCAAAACTGAGCATGACATTTGAGGTGCAGTCTCACTAGTGCCAAGTACAGGGGGGATATAAATAATGACAATATGAAAACCAAATATGAAATTACAAAATACAAAACTCTCTGCTATTGTAGCATATTTTTCCTCAGAATTCTACCTGTTCTTTTCCTATTCATTTAAATCAGCTTCAACAAAACTAACATTTTTATAACACACATATATATATGAGGGGCCCAAAATTAAACAATATTTGAGGTGCTGTCTCACCACTGCCAAGTAGAGAGGGACAATCTACTGCCAAGTAGAGAGGGAATATAAGGACAATATGAAACCCAATGTGAAATTACAACACACAAAACTCTCTACTATTATAGAATATTTTCCTCAGAATTCTACCTGCTCTTTTTTCTGTTCATTTAAATCACTTTCAGCAAAGCTACATTTTTTATGACATTCTATATTTTATTTTTTTTTTAGAAAATGTATTTTTTTGCATATTATACAATTTTATTATACTATTTGTTGCTTGTTTCTGCACATTTGACCATGCTTCAGCAAATCCGTAGTCATCTTTTACTGAGGGGTACAAAAATGAGCACAGCATACAGTATTCTTGGATAGTCTCAGCCAGTACTGTATAGACAGGAACAAACATTGCAGTTGTTCAGCAAATGGAAAAAAAATAGATAGATATATAGATAGATAGGTGTAGAAAATGCATCCTTCAAACTGTGTCTGTGTGTTTGTAGTGGAACAGCTACCCATCCAGCCTAGAACAGGTGCAAACCAGCAGTTGTGTAATTGGCAGTAATACAATGCCTACATCTTGTTTATTATATCATCCCTATGCTGCATAACAAATTATGTTACGTTACAATTTTACAATGTTCTATGCTGTAGATTTCTGTTTGTTTGTTTGTTTTTAATCAGAGAATCATTGCTTTCATTTTTCTGCAGAGCTTAAATAAAAAAATGGACTAAGTAAGATCCTCAGCAGATAGGAGCTGACCTTGCATTTCTGGCACTTTAACTCTGCTGAGGATTGTGTCCCTACAGGGCAGATCAAGATAAATTCTTCCTTTATCATTAGTGTGCTTTTCTAGTATAGCTGTGTGCACATTGTAGACCTGATACAGCATTGAATGTTGATGACTTGGTAGCAATAACAGAATTAGAGTCTGGTGGTTTAGAAATTCTAAATCTCCTGCAATATAAATTATTTTTCCACTTCTTGCTTGATTTTTATCCATTTGTTCAAGCTTTTTTTTTTTTTTTTTTTTTTTTTTTTTTTTTTTTTTTTTTTTAATCAGGATGTAGTGAAGAATGATCACTTTTTCTTACTAATGTGTGATTGTGTGATTTCCTCAGAATACACAAGACCTGGAAACAAATGTGTAAAGATTGCTTTGTCAATAGAGAGGATGTCCAGTGTGTATATCACAACCAAATAGTGCTTAATATAAAATCACTTGCTTCATTTGCTTCGGGGGGGGAGGGGGGGGGGGGGTGCGGAGTGGATAATGGAAGAAGGCAAACAGCCATGATCATTTATTTTACTAGTCAGCAGCTGAAAAATGATAAAAGAGTTTTGGCTGGAAGGGACCCAGTGAGGTCTCTAGCCCTATCTCTTCTTCATAACAGGGCTGTCACTTAATTCAGACTAGGCTGTTCAGGGGTTTGTCTAGCTAGGTTATGAAAACTTCCAAGGATGGAAATGGCACATCTCTGAGCACCCTCTTGCACAGCTAGCTTGCCCTTGTGGGGAAAAGGCTTCTCTTCATCTCTCATGTCTCAGCTTGTGTGCCACCTCTCACCACACACCACTGTGCAGAGCCTGGCTGGGGCTGTGCTGGGGATGCTGCTGGGTGTTTTTCTTCTGACTGAACTGGCCTCAGTCCTGAAACCTCTCCTCTCAGGGCAAGGGCTCCAGTCCAACCACTTCAGTAGCCTACCCTGAACCCAGTTGTTTGTCTTTGTTTTTGCTGTATTTGAGGAGCATATCTGAATGCAATATCCAGATGTGGTCTATTGAATACAGAATAGAAAAGTACAGTACCTCCACTTGTGGGTCTACCCTTATTCATGAAGCTCAGTATACTGTTGTACTTTACTGTCAGGGTGCACTGAATGGTTTATATTATAGACATGGTATCAAAGTCTTATTGTGGATATCTTAATCAAACTTTCTTATTTTTAAAATATTTTTTAATGTAAATCAATCCTTGTGTTATACTGAGGAAATTTAATCACTTTTCTTCACTGTCAGTGATGATCTATTTCCCATATATCAGGGGACACCATATTACTTCTATATCACAAACTCCATAATCCTCATCTAAATATTAACTTTTAGTTATCTTTATTTTCCTGTATCAGTTACACTGTTACTTCTACTTCACTTTTACGAAATCATCCCTTTGTCCCATAAGGGAACATCCTGAAATATTTTTCCAGTAAATTCAAATACAACTTGAAATTTCAAATTCAAGCCATGATAACTACTTTACTTGACTTGCTATTTTTAATATCAGTAGTGATTATCTGTATAAAAAAAATGAAACAAAACAACAAATAAACAAACAAACAAACAAAAACACTAATCTTGTCATGTTATGGTCATTTGCCACTCAATAGAGTTAACAAAATCAATAATATCTGTTAAAACTCTGACGAGAACAGAATGCCAGCTAAATAAAATAAAATAAAATAACAAATAAAAATAACAGGAATACAGTGTTTTATAAATTCAAACATTCAATACAAAGATTAAGGCCTCTAAATAATAGAGTGAAAAATATAAGATATACTGAGGCAGGATTATCATGTAACTTAAATATATAACTCACTTATATATATATATGTATGTATATATGAGATTACATCAAAATTGAAGCCAAAATCTTTGATTATTTAGGATCTAGCATTTACCCCAGTGAGGTTTCTACTAACCAAATAGCAATGAAGTCCTCAGCATGTTGTTGAATGTTCTTAAATTGGTGTACATAACTTCACAGGAGAGTAAACAACAAGTAAGACCAAATTAACAACATTGTGGATCTACTCTTGTAAGTGTGATATTTTTGCATATGTCTTTAGCACACAAGGGCAATGTACATGACTTAAATGATTCTTTTCTTCCAGAGTATATACAGAGGTGTTGATTGATTTGCTTTTTAGTGAACTAACTTTCTTTCTCTTTCTTTCTCTTTCTCTCTTTCTCTCTTTCTTTCTTTTTCTCTTTCTTTCTTTCTTTCTTTCTTTCTTTCTTTCTTTCTTTCTTTCTTTCTTTCTTTCTCTTTCTTTCTTTTCTTTCTTTCTTTGTCTTTCTTTCTTTCTTTCTCTTCCTTCCTTCCTTCCTTCCTTCCTTCCTTCCTTCTTTCCTTCCTTCTTTCCTTTTTTTTCTTTTCTTTCTTTTTTTTTGGTCACATTTTGCAACCTATAAAACGGTTGACAGTCTATAAATCTGGATCATTATTTCTTTATCAATCACATTGACTCTTGATCATTTTCTTTGTTTTAATCTTTCTATACTTCACTCCATTAAAATAAAGTAAAATAAAATAAAGTAAAATAAAGTAAAATAAAATAAAATAGAATAAAATAAAATAAAATAAAATAAAATAAAATAAAATAAAATAAAATAAAGTAAAATAAAATAAAATAAAATAAAGTAAAATAAAATAATAAAATATAAAATAAAAGTTTTTTTTTTTTTTTTTTTTTTTTTTTTTTTTTTCCGGTAATTTATTTCTAGCATCTAAGATCATTAAAATGGTCAGAAGAAGGAAACCTCATTCAGACAGCTGCAATTTTCTTTAAAAAATAAATGAAGATATTTTCTCAGTTTTGAATTCTTTTAACTAGTTATCGAAAGAGGCGTACTCAATGGCTAACCTTCTCAGTAACATAGCAGATGTTTCAGCTCAAAAGTAAAGTGTCATGACAATATCACACTTTTAAAAAGAACACCATCATCTGAAAGGACAGGTATCACATGAAAATAAATAAATAAATAAATAAATAAATAAATCCCATCTGAGGTCCTAGAGAAAGTAGAAAAGTATAACAAGAAAAGAGACCCTATTTCATATTTCCACAGTGTCTTGTCAAGGTTTAAGCCAGAGCTTACAAAAGAATTCAAGGACTGAAAATTGGATGCTGTATCATCTCCATGAACTTTTAACCCCTGGGCTGCCAAATAAATGATAATATCTCTTTCAAGCAGACAATACACCAGACTTCATCGCTTGTTAAATCCTAATGTTTTCAGGATCACACTGGATGATGTTATCAGGGCCCTAACAGAAAATGGTAAATATTTCCAGCCATACAGCCTTATAACGGACTCTTTTCATTTATTTTGAAATTATTTTAGCATTTTAGTACTGTCAGAAGTTTTTAGATAAATATCTAAAGGATGACATAAAAATAAATTTAGTTTACTTTTACATCAAATTTACTACAAATTATTATTATATATACATTTTACTTCTCTATAACAGCAACTAAAATGCCCAAATATCTGCATTTGCCAGATATTATATATGCCAGATATCCTGTATCTTTTTTTGTGATACTATCAGGATATTATTCTGACAACCTAAAACTTCATAGCACTTTCTAAGGTTTGCTAAGATCTGTTCGGATTTTTGCTGAAATTTTCCCAATAATTAATGACAAAACATGGATATCATTGAGCCATTATTTTTAATTTCTTCAGTTCTTGGGGAAATATTAGTGCCTTTACTACACAGTTTGTTGAAAAGGGATATGCAATTTCCAACATTTGCATCAATTTTCTGAGATCATGTGACAGTTTAGTTTGCGATCATAAAGTGATTCTTATCCATTATTTTCAAAGATTTTGGACCATTTTGATTTTTAAAGGTAGGTAGGATTGTACTTTCTCTCATCTTGACTATAGTCATTTGAGCAAACAGACCTTTCTTGCTTTTACTCACTTGTGCAACTAGTCATGAATTACACCTATATTGTTCATATCCCATTGCAATCTTTGTAGTGGAAGTAGGAATATGTGGGCCAGAAAGCTTCAGTAAAGCCTCTGTACATCCATAACTGGATATTCCCATAGAAGAATTTTCAAATGAGATCATTACTCTTTTAAGGGCATCAATGGAAAGTGGTTGCTTCTGAAAATTTTATTGCTGTTTGTTTCCTATTCTTATGTTATCTGAACATCAAATGTTTTCTGAGCTTAAAATAACCCAGGCTATTCACTCTTCCTTAACAAGGAAAGGAAGAGATTCAAGGCTGTATGTGTTGAAAAGCTTGCTTTCTTTCTCTCCTGTACTAAGAAGAGAGCCTGCTGATCAATTCATTGCTTAAAAAGCCTAAACACATTTTCACCAGGTGAAGATATATTTGCTTAATTTTCTGGGTTTTGGGTGGCTGTCTGTGTCCACTCCTCCCCTTTCTTCCCTTTCCCTCCCTGCCACCCCCAAAGTCTTTTGTGATTACTCAGTACAAGAGAATAATCTACTGCTACAATTTATAATCCAGACTGTACACACTGTAGTTAATACAGGTAGCATGTTAGTTTAAACCACAGCACTCGTTATTCCTGTGGTTCCTACTGAAACTGCAAAAGATATGCAGAATATATTCTATTTATATTCACCCAATATTCATTTAATACTTAAACAACTTTACTCTTAGAGTATTTCTATAATTTTTATAATAATAATTCCCACTATCATTAGTCTATGTTTTTAGTTGCATAAGAGGAATTTATATAGAAATTAAATAACATAAAAAGTCAGACACATTGTTAACTGTAGAATGTGCTATGACTCCATATCACTTAATACAATTTGATCCTTTATCATTTGCACAAAAGATTAGTCTCTTAAATTTTTCCAGCAAAATATGTACAGGTAGAAAACAATAACTATGTTCAAACTATGTTTTTTTATGTTCAAAAAGTGAGAAAAATTGCTCGAGAACCATTAATCTAAATAAAGAGATGGAAACAACATTATGCTACACAGTTTTCCAGGTTTACATGATGGCTTGGTTTTCATTTGAAATTCTGACTTCATTGAAGTGTCACTAGAAGTTTCCCTTGATCACATTATGAAAAAAAAAAATGTGTATATATATATATATCTCATATTGTGTTATGTGTACAAATTGCTGTCCTCCATGTAGATTGTTCTACTCATCACCACCCTCTGAGCCTGTCTGATCAGCCGGTTTTCAACCCACCTCACTATCTGCTCATCCAGCTCATACTGCGACCACTTCTCTATGAGGATGCTAAGGGAGACCGCATCAAAAGACTTACTACAGTATAGGCAGACAATATCTACTACTTTCCCCTCATCTACCAAGGCTACTATTTCATCATGGACATTTTTCAAGTTGATCACGCACAGCTTTCCCTTTGTGAATTCATGCTGACTGATCCTGATTATTTTCTTGTCCTTCATGTGCTTGGAAATGGTTTCCAGAATTTGCTGCTCCATCAATTCCCTGAGATTTAATGTGGTGACTGACTGTCCTGTAGTTCCCTGGGTCCTCCTCCCTGCTCCTTTTGAAGATTTTCCTTCTTCCAGTCTTGTGGTATTTCTCACAGTAACCATAAATGTTCAAGGGCTATTGGAAATAGTTTTGCAATGACATTAGGAATTATGCAGTTCCATCAGCAGTTGTGGATGCATCTCATCAGGGCTAATGGACATGAATATCCATTTTGATGAAGTTTTCATAGAATCATAGAATATTCCGAATTGGAATGGACCCATAGGGATCATTGAGTCCAACTTCTGTCACCACACAGGTCTACCCAAAAATTCAGATCATATGACTAAGTTCTACCAGTGTTATGCATTCCCTGCTTCGGACATTTCCACTGATCTGCAGCATCTGGTGTTTTTGAAGGACAATCTAGTTTAAAAAGACCAAAGTAAAAGAAGGCATATGATATCTCACCCTTTTCCATGTCCCATTTTATAAATTTTATGTCTTTTTTTTTTTTTTTTTGTCCTGTTTATAAGTTTCCCTGTCTCATTCAGCAGTGAGACCTGAAAAGTGGGCACATTTTGCCTGGTCATCCATCTGTTGATGTATTCAAGAACCTTCTTATTGCCTTTGACGGGTCTTCCCAGGTTCTATTTTAGCTGGGCTTTGACTTTCCTACATGCACATCTTCATGCTCATAAAATGTCAATACATTTCTCCCCAGTTACCTATTTCCATCTTCTGTATAATCCCTTTTAATATCTGAGTTTTGCCAAGAATTTGGCCCCATTCATCCGTGCAAATATTCTGGCATATTTTCCTAACTTTCTGTTGGGATAGACTGTTCTTGAGCTTGGAGCACGTGATCCTTGAATATCAAACATCTTTCTTGGACTCTTCTTTACTCCACGATCTTATCCCATGGAATTTTTTCAGGCAAAACCTTGAAGTGGCCAGAGTGCTCTCTTGAAATCCAGAGTTGCGACCTTTCTTTTTGCTCTGCTTCTGGCTCTCAGGATCCTGAACATCATCATCTCATGGACACTGCAGCCAGTGCTTCCCTGTCAGATGGGTCAGGATGTTGCCATTGCAAATTTCCAGGAACCTCCTGTACTGTTTATGCCTTGTTGTGCTGTCTCTCCAGCATTGGAGTAGCTGAAGTGCCCCATGAGGACTGGGGCATCCAAACATGAAGCTCCTGCTAGCTGTCTTTGGAAGACCTCATCTACTTGTTCCCCCTGATCTGGTAGTCTGGACACCCCCTACTGTCTTAACCATAGTTCTTTTTTTCTTACCCACAAGATCTCAGATGGCTCATCATCCTTCCCAAAGAAAGGTGATGCCATTCAGTTGCTCTCTCACATAAAGGGCAACTCCACCTCCTTGTCTTCCTGCACTGTCTTTCCTTAAGAGACCATATGTCTCAGCACTCTAACCAAGCAAGCCACCCCACCTTGTCTCCCTGATTCCACCAAGATCATTGCCCTGTAACTCAGGTGCCTAATTTATTATGTTTATTCTCTGCGCTGCATGCATCGGTGTACAAGAACTTCAGAGAGGCACACTGGCATGCTGCTCTCCCAGAAAGTGCCTGGGGGACTAAAAAAATATGGTGGGATTTCATACAATATTTTATATGTAAGTCATGACATACAGAATGTGTCTCAGGCAATTTTCACAGAATCACAGAATGGTTGGGTCTGGAAAGGACCTTTAGTGGTCATCTGGTCTTTCCCTCCTATTCAGGCAGGGCAACCTGGAGCCATTTACCCAGGATCATGTCCAGACAGCTTTCAAAGATGTTCAAGAAGGGAGATTCCACAACTCCTTTGGGCAGCCTGTGAAAGTACTCTAATATTCTCAGAGTGAAAAAGTATTTCTTGATGTTCAGACAGAACCTCCAGTGTTTCAGCTTGTGCCCACTGCCTCTTGTACTGTCACTGAGTGCCACTGAAAAGAGCATGGCTCCATCTTCTTTGCACCCTCCCTTCTAGTATCTCTATACATCAATAGGATACACCTTCTCTTCTCTAGGATAAGCAGTCCCAGCCCTCTCAGCCTTTTCTCACAGGAGAGAAGCTCTGATGCCTTCACCACCTTTGTGGTCCTTCACTGGACTCTTTTCTTCAAACCTGTTCTCCATCTGGGAGACTCCTGGCATGTATTTGTCACTGGGGTTGTTTCTGACCATATGCTGGAACTTGCACACCATAAACTACATGAGGTTGCTGTCAGTCCATTTCTTCAGCCTACTGAGGTCCCTCTGGGTGGTAGCATAACACTCTGGAATGTCAGCCACTCCCCGCAGTTTTGAGTCATCTGCAAACTTGCGGAGAGTACACTCTGTGCTATGATCCTGATCATTAATGAAGAGATTAAACAGGACTGGACTCAAAATTGGACTGTGGAATACACCTCTAGTTACTGGTTCCAACTAAACTTTGTGCCACTTATCACTATCCTGTGCACCCTGTTCAGCCAGTTTTAATCAACTTCACTGACTGCCCATCCAGCCCATACATCAACAGCTTTCCTATAAAGATCTAATGCGAGAGTGTCAAAATCCTTACTGAAGTGCAAGTAGACAATATTTACTGCTTTCTCCTCACCTGCCAAACCTTTTTAATTCATTGTAGAAGTTCATCAATTTGGTCAAGTAAAATTCTTCTGAAATAAACAAAATTTAACTTGGATTTTGCATTAAAAAAGTGATTAGTTCATCATTAATTCCATATCACTTTAAAATTTCTTATTCTGTTCATATTTCACATTCTGAAAGAATAGAAATTCTATTATGGACTTAACCCCTATGTAAACCTTAAACAGCTACTTTTTACTGCAACAGTAGTTCAAATATTTACTGAGCAAAGTCAATATGTAATAGTTCCAGTTTATGTTCCAGTGGATTTCTTTGTTACTAAGAAAGGTTTTGTTTATTTATTTTGTTTGTTTGTTTCTTAACATTAACTTTTCTCTTTGATTCCCATGAGTCAGAGAGCAATGCTTTTTTGAGTAATAAACATTTTATTCCTAATTATGTTTGTCTCATGAAGAGTTTCTGTGGAAAACATGCATTAGTTTTTCTTCCCTATACACTAGCACTGAAGGCTAGGTTTTTTTCTGGATAGAATCTACAAGTGACCTACAGTCCTTACATCAGCAAAACTTCCACTTAGGCAGATAAATTTTTGTTTATGAGGTATATAGGTCAGAGGCTTCTAAACTGCAGAAGGAAAGATTGTATCTGCTTGCATCTCAAAGGTAATATTTTTACCTGCTAACACTTCTCAGTTTTTTTTTTTTTTTTTTTTTTTTTTTTCAAAGTAAGCTGTGATTGTGGACTGAAATTGTGAAAACATGCCTGTCTAATACTATGTAGGCTGAATTAGAGGGACAGCTGAAGTGAAATTATGTGAGGAGATGATCCCTGAAGTCACTGAGGCGCACCTGGGGGACAATGCAGTCATTGGTCCCAGACAACATGGGTTCATGTTCATGAGGGGTAGGTCATGCCTAACAAATTTGATTTCCTTTTAGGATAAGATCACCCATCTGGACTCGGATGAGGGTGGACAGGCCTTGCAGAGAGATCTGGACAGATTGGAGAGCTGGGCAATCACCAACCACATGAAGTTTAACAAAAGCAAGTGCCAGGTCCTGCACCTGGGACGGGGCAAACCTGGCTATACGTACAAACTGGGCGACGAGACGCTGGAGAGCAGCCCCGCAGAGAGGGATCTGGGGGTTGTGGTTGACAGCAAGTTGAATATGAGCCAGCAGTGTGCCCTGGCAGCCAGGAGGGCCAACCGTATCCTGGGATGCATCAAGCATGGCATTGCTAGTTGGTCGAGGGAAGTGACTGTCCCACTCTATTCTGCGCTGGTGCAGCGTCACGTTAAGTACTGTGTGCAGTTCTGGGCACCACAGTACAAAAAGGACATTAAACTGTTGGAGAGCGTCCAGAGGAGGGCGCGAAGATGGTGAAGGGCTTAGAGGGAAAGACATGTGAGGAGCGGCTGAAGTCACTGGGCCTGTTCAGCCTGGAGAAGAGGAGGCTGAGGGGGGACCTCATTGCAGTCTACAGCTTCCTTATGAGGGGGAGTGGAGGGGCAGGGGACCTATTCTCTGTTATCACCAGTGATAGGACCCGCGGGAACGGTGTTAAACTGAGGCAGGGGAAGTTTAGGCTGGACATCAGAAAGAGGTTCTTCACCGAGAGGGTGGTCACACACTGGAACAGGCTCCCCAGTGAAGTCGTCACTGCACCAAGCCTGTCTGAATTTAAGAAGCGTTTGGACTGTGCACTTAGTCACATGGTCTAAAATTTTGGGTAGACCTGAGCGGTCCCAGGAGTTGGACTTGATGATCCTTATTGGTCCCTTCCAACTCAGGATATTCTATGATTCTATGATTCTATGAAATAAAATTTATCTCAAATATACTTTTGTCAAATTTAAATATTTCATATGAAATGGAGCTGTTCTAAAAAAGTCATTTTTTTCTTAGTAGCCAATTTCACATGAAACAGGCTATGTTGAGCCTTTTTTTTGTTTTTCTTTTTTTTATGTTAAGCAAAAAGAGTACTAATCTCCAAGGAAGAGACCTATCCTACAGTTCAATATTTGTGTTTTACTGCTATATTGCTGGAGTAACTAGTTCAGTCTCTTTCTAGAATTTAAACAAGAGAGTAGCAGAATGACTGAAAAACAAATTTCTTTAAAATTAGAATTATGTAAAAACTAGGATGTGCTAGATGATGAGATTTTTCACTTGTCAGGGAACAAACCTTGCCTGTTCTAAAGAATATTTATTTCCCAGCTTAAGTTACCATTTACGAATTAGAGTTTGCTATGTAACATATGGTATATGACAGTATAAATGACATATAAAATGAAGAAGGACTGTTTAATTCCAGATATCTGCTGTCAAGTTATATGTGCTGAAGACTAACTGTGCTGTGTAACTGATTCAGTTCATGAAAACTTCTGGAATGATGAGGTATATTGGTTCAGCTACAACTTAGTACTTCATGTATAGTGCAACGCAAACACTTAGAGCCTCCACATCCCAATGTGGAGTCCAAGCTAATAATCCTCTGCATCTCAGAACCTTGCAGGCAGGAAGATATCCACACAGCTTTAAAAAAGCCAGAAAAATATGTCAGCCCTATCACTGAACTGAGGCAATAACCCCTGAATTGATACTTGCACCACAAACTAGAGCATCTGACTTAATAAGTATCTCCCTTAATGTTATTCTGTTCTTTTTGGCTTTTGTTGTTGTATTTTTCTAATTGTTATTATTGCTTATTAGAACATCAGATTCTGCTTCATTTCAGCCATAAAAGTTTACTATATAAAATCAGAAGCAAATCTATTCAGAGAAAATATGACTTTTGTCTACTGCGATAGTTTGAATTTTCCAGGATACCTGAATCTAATTTTCAGTTTCTGATATTTGTCATTCTTGTCATTATAACATATATCTATAATCATGTTTGGTGTATGTAAAGCAAGACTTTGTATAGCTTGATTTCTCAACAGGAGCTGCAGTAAGAATTTAAAATAACGGGTCTTAGAGAAGCAGACTGCTGTGATGACAGCAAGATAATTTCCAAGGCTTGAGAATTTAAAAAATGTTTTGACAAGCAGCAGTGAAAGCTTTCGAGCCAGTTACACCTCCATGAAAAGTGTCAATTTTTTTTTAATATGCATTCATAATCATTGATTTCTTCACATGAAGGGGAATTAGCATTTCTGATTTATTTTCCATTACAAAGAACTGCCAGGCTGTTAAGATTCTATGCTTTAGTTCTATATTCACTTCAGTGCTAAATGCAGTGAAAGGTTTATATTCAGATATTGCCACACTTCATAACAGAAAGTGCTAATAACATTGCTGAGCACATTGTTACCTGCTTTATTTAGCATATAAACAGGCAACCACATACACACACAGACACACAGAATGGCCGAGTTTGGAAGGGACCTCAGAAGACCATCTTGTCCAACCTCCCTGCTGAACAACATCACCTACAGCATGTTGCACAGGATCGCATCCAGGCAGGTTTTGAATATCACCACAGAAGGAGACTCCACAACCTCTCTGGGCAACCTGTTCCAGTGTTCTGTCACCCTTACAGTAAAAAACTGCCCCCTCATATTGAGCCAGAACCACCTGTGCTTCAGTTTGTGCCCATTGCCTCTTGTCCTCTTGCTGGCACAACTGAAAAGAGACTGTATCCGTCCTCTTGACACCCTCCCCTCAGATATTTATACACATTGATGAGGTCTCCCCTCAGTCTTCTCTTTCCCAGGCTAAACAGGCCCAGCTCTCTCACTCAGCCTGTCCTTTTACAAAAGGTGCTCCAGTCCTCTAGTCATCTTCATAGCCCTCTGTCCTGGCTTTATCTAGGACAAAGTTAATTTTCCTCCTAGTAGCTGGTAGGGTGCTATGTTTTGGATTAGGATGAGAATAGTGTTGATAACAGACTGATGTTTTAATTGTTGCAGAGCAGTGCTTACACTAAGCCAAGGACTTTTCAGCTTCTCACTCTGTCCTGCCAGCAGGCAGGCTAGGGATGCAGCAGGAGCTGGGAGGGGACAGACCCAGGACAGCTGACCCAAACTGGCCAAAGAGGTATTCCATACCATCTGACATCATGCTAAACAATATATAGGGGTGGCTAGCTGGGGGAGGGAGGGTGGGGGGGCCAGCTGCTCGGGGATAGGCTGGGCATCGGTCAGTGGGTGGTGAGTAATTGCATTGTGCATCACTTGTTTTGTACCCATTATTATTATTATTATTATTATTATTATTATTATTATTATTATTATTATTATTATTATTATTAACAACAACAACAACAAATGATAATAATAATAATTTTCCTGTCTTAATAAACTGTCTTTTTCTCAACCCACAGGCTTCATTTTCCCATTTCTCTCCCCCATCCCAGAGAGGGAGAGGGGAGGGTGAGCAAATGGCTGTGTGGTGCTTAGCTGCCAGCTAGGTTAAACAAAAACACCCTCCTCTGGCCTTGCTCCAGTAGCTCTGTCCCTCTTGTACTGGGGATCCCAGAACTGGACACAGTTGGACAGGAATGCCACCCACTAATTTCCCTACCTAGATAATAAATCTGGGAGAAAAAAAAAACAAAACTTAAATGTACATGATATTAAAAATTAAGAAATCAAAAGAAAATGATGAAAAGTCTTTTAACTTTGTTGATTTTAAAAGAAAAAAAATATAAAATCTTTTTTTTCTCTAAGTATAGGGGAGGGATTATGGAGGACTAGAGAGAATGGGTGAAGTGAAAGTAAATATTAAACTGATAAAATAAGCCATTTAAAGATTAGCATTAACAACTTGTTAGCTTAAGAACAAGAATATTTCCATTAATACATTTTGCTTAGAAATAAAAACTATCTAAAAGAAAACAAAAAGTCTGGAGCAACCTTCTGGTAGAAAGAAGCACAATCCAAAATTCAGCTTTGCGTTAAGATGACACTTAATCATGTTCTGAGGGATGATATTTTGATGTTGCTTTTGATTCTAAGGGACTGGATCTATGACCCAAAAGTTTCATTGCAGGGCTAACCTGTTTTGTTCCAGTTATTCTTCTTCTTATTATTTTTTTCTCCATCATATATTTCTCTATTTGGTTTTGGTATTTTTCCAGAATGTCCAATTAGTGTTGACATTAGTGACCAGTCTGTTAGAGCTATATTTCTGAGTTCATATTTACTCCATGTCAGCCAGCTTTACAGCAAAACCTACCAGAATATTGACCCTCCCCTGCTCCCCACCTTTCATTAATTCAATTTTAATATTAATGATAACAAAACTGATATTTCTAAGGTACTTACTAATACATTCTTTAAGTTTTAAGCACTGAGCCCTTCCTCACTTATCAGTACAACTGTTTTCTAAATCTTATATTTTATTCACAATAATTCAATACCCCAGGCTACAGCATATATTGACAGATTATAGCAAGTTTTCAGATGAATACCTGAATGTCTTTTTTCTTAGATCAAACTAGTTATATAAATTGGGAAAGATACTTCAATTGTTTAAATCCTCTTGAAAAGTTCCCATAAATAGAGTCTATGAGGTGCTTAAGAAAGTGGTTATGTTTAAAAAATGTTTATATGGCTCTACAACTTTGCATCATTTTAGATTAAGGTATAATTTAGATATGCACACAATTTGTTGCAAATGACTGGAAAAAGTGCAAATGAGAATTTCAGATGTATCATTCTTACAATTTTCACTTTTGAATGTAAACATTTAGATATCTATTACAGGGAAACATGATTGGGCTTACTCTCATAATAGCCAGATTCTATTGATTCCATTACTGTATCCTTAAACGTACAGAACAAAATCATAATAAAATTTCTGTTTGGTGCCATAATTATATATGTCCGCAATAATCTAATCTATATCTATTTCAAAAATAAAACTTCAATTCAAATATACTTTTTAGTAATCAAGTTGCATAACATCTGTGGACTAATATCAAAAACAAAACAAAACAAAACAAAGGAAAACAAACAAACAAACAAACAAACAAAAAAACATGCAAGACTTTGCTGCCAGCCTGGCTGGCTGGCTGGTGTTTTTTGGTGTCAAAGCCATATGATTTTGTTGCATTTTGTCTTTCATAATGTCTTTGTTTATTCCAAACAAGTCAAAAACGGAATAACTTCAATCATAGGATACTAGCCACTGGTTTGCAGAAAATATTTTTTAATCTCAGTATTTGGTATCATTTTAAAAAGCATATTCAGAAACAAACATTTTAAGTAATTTCTTATTCTTAAATGTCTCTCTAGTCCACTCAGAGAGATGTGAAGGAACAGAAGGTAAAATTCAGTAGAACAATTTGATGAAAATGTTACATCTTTTTTCATATAGACAAGAAGTAATTAAATATAAACATACGAATAAACAAACACATCTTACATTTTAAACATGGGGTGGGTCTTTATAATAGAAATCATAGGTTAACTTCCTGTTTTGACTGGTTAGAAACGAGTGCTTTATAGGTAGTCACACTGCATCAGGCAGAATAAGGATCTACCTTTAGATTCCGCATTTTGCTAATCACTAGGCTTTATTAAAGACTTGACTTCATTACCTTTTTTTTTTTTTTTCTGTGTAATTTAAATGAGTTTCAATAAAATATAATTTAAAAATATTCTGCCTGGCTTTTATGGGTAGTATTAGCTCTGTTAAAAATGTAAGGGTGAGTCATGTTCTCTTCACAATTTGATTTCCCCCCAGAAACCAAACTGTTGGGGTTTGCTCATGTAGAAGAAGTCCTGGAAACCTAAAAATTTTCCAGGACACTCCACTGCTATTCTTGTGAACTTTTTTTTTTTTTTTTTTTTTTTTTTTTTTTTTTTTTTGTGAAGTGAAGTGAAGTGCAATCAGGAACTATAAAATCAGACCATGAGAACATTAAAATATGTATTGAAAGCAGAAAAAAAAATCCTGTTGAGAATAACTATTAACTGTGATAAAAATGCACATGCTTTGAAGACCCGTATAACTGATCTAACCTTTAAAAACAGTGCTGATTTATCTCTCAAGCATCACATTTTAATAATGACTTTCTCTGATAAATGTGCATCTGTTTTAAAAGAGACACAAAGGAGCACACTGTGCTTACATTATATGACTACAGCCATTGATTTAATGACATTACTTAGAGAAATAAAATGAACAGGACTGCATTTTCCATATATAAGTGCTGAGTATTTATTTTTTAAAACTATAACTAGCTGAAGATGCTCAATAATGAAAGAAAAAAATGTATACATATATTCAAAGAAACAAGTACTGACCTACTATCTGCACTTTTCTCAATCTATTTTAAGCACCTTCTGCACATTTACATTTTATTTTAAAGCAAGAAAGAAACATTTCTCCACATTGTTCTATAAAAAATAGGAGCTGACTTTTGTTTCCATCTGTCTAGAGACATGGTTCACTGGATAAAACTTCAAAGTCTGATCATTCACAGCCTGTCTTTTGGCTTGTGGCAAGGACATGGCTTAGGTCAAACTCTTATGCTAGCAGTACTTTTTTTTCCTTGCCTTTTTTTTTTTTTTTTCCTATTATTATAGCAGTCTCAAGAACATATTGTATAAAAATCAAGGTTAGAAGTAGTTCATCCTCTTGTAAATCTCAGGAATGGGCTCTTCAAATGGGCTCCTCAAATGGGCTTTATATACGTATATGTGTCAGTTATTTATGAATACATGCTAAACAAAAGAAACATGGTGATATTTTTCTGGGTTATAATATTAAGATGTTCTTTCTGAAACTTCGCATGCATACACATTATTTATTATGGCAAAATATTGTACTGAAGAGTGTATCTTCATCCAGCTGTGGAGTAATTGCCTAAAGTAACTAGGAAAATTAAACTAATGTTCACATTTTAAAGAAAATGTACAGCAATGAAGAAGCTTTCAAGGTGGAGTGTAGCTGCATTATCTGAATGTTCCCTAGGCTTCCAACCTTAGATGCTATTGCACTAGGGGAACTTGGTGTGCTGACTCTAAGGAACAGTACGGCATGTAGACTGGAGTGGAGACACCATGGCTAGGCTCTGTGGCAAGATGGGGACTCGATTGTTCTTGTGCACACCGAGACCAATAAGCTGCACATGCTACCCTGAGCCAACAACCTGTCATGTTTCTGACAAAATGCTGTACTCTAGTGAACTTTTGCTCATTATAATATCATTATAATACCAAAACACACCTCCATCCCAAAAGTTACCCACCTCCAAGGTGCAACCACCCCTCACTGAGCACATACTCTGAATTTCTCAGAGTCTATACCTTTAAACAAAAGTGAGAAAACTTTTTACCAATCATAACCAGGATAGGCTTGACTAGAGTCACTCAAGGTCCACCTAAAAGATAGAAAATAATATAAATTGGCTTAAGAGAGATGGGATGTCAGGGAAGATACCGTCACAAAGGATACCTTTTGACTTCTGGGATCAGTCGATGGGCTGAGCCTTTCTTCACCACCCATTGGGATGCCATGGGGTAAGATTTGAACACTTGGTTATACCAGGTGTCTCTGCGGAAACAGAAATCTCTAGAGTCTTTGTGCCTTTTAATGTTTTAATAGCCAGGCTGTGTACCTGTGTATTTCATGCATGCTAGCTTGCTTTTGCAGACAGTGAATTTATCACCAGCAATCCAAAGAACCTGTGCACCTGTTGCTGTAGTAAATTGCATTTAATTGAACTGTTCCTAGCCGTGATAGTTCTCATTGAACGCAACTAGAGTAAGGGCGTGCTACATTGTTGAATTCGTGACCGTGATAGTTCAGTACCCTGAATCCGACTGGACCCGTAACAGTTAATTGGCTACACCCCTTAATGTGACACAAGCATGCTAATGTTTCAGTGACTGCTTTCATCATAAATTAAACAACTTAATATTATTGAGGTCTGCCTGGAAATAGTATTCCCAAGGCTAATCCGTAAGGTCAAGCTATTGAATAAAGTGAATAAAGCTTTTTAAATAGCAGTATGGGTGGGTTACAATCCAGTATTCTAATCACCATAATCAGAGTAATGCAACTGAGGTTAGGGATAGTCCACACACAACATGGTTATGGAATGGAAGAAGAGGTCATCAAAAGTATCTCAAAAGTAGGTGACAACCTTCAGTTCAGGTGTTGAAGAATTTCTCAGAAACTAATGCAAAGCTTAGATGTAAGTAGCTTTTAACAACTCTATGGGCCCAGATGGAATCTACCCCAGGTGTTAAGACAAGTAGCTGACATTGTTGCAAGGTCACTGTTTGCAGTGTTTGAAAATTGTGGAGATCAGGGTTTATACCTGATTACCAGAAGAGGGCAAAGGTCACACCCATCCACAAGGAGGACCCAAAAGAAGATCCAGGAAACTACAGGACCATTAGTCTTCATTCTCCAAGAAAGTAATAGAACGAGTTTTCCTGAAAACTATTACAAACCAAATGAAGTAGGTGATTGGGAATAGGCCATACAGTATTACCAAAGACAAATCATGCCTGACTCACCCAATCTCTTTAAAACACCTGACTCACTATAAAACAACCTTCTGTCTACATGGGAATGAAGTGGATATTGTTTACCTGCTGTTCCCTACATCCTTTTCCTAGGCAAAATGGAAATATGCAGATTGGATGTATGGTCTGCAAGGTCATAGAATCATTGAATGGTTTGGATTGGAAGAGACCTTAAAGATCATACAATTCCAACCTCACTGTCATTGACAGGGACACCTTCCACTAGATCATGTTGCTCAAAGCCCCATCCAAACTGGCCTTAAACATTTCCAGAGATGGGTCGTCCACAGGTTCTCTGAGCAATCTGTTTCAGCACTCTACTACCTTCATTGTAAAGAATTTCTTCTGAATATCTAGTCTACATCCACCCTCTTCTAGTTTAAAACCATTACTCCTTGTCCTATTACTACACTCCCGACAAAGAGTCTCTCCTAAATAGGTGGGAAACTAGCTAAGAGGCTACCCTCAAAGCATGCTGGTCAAAGTATTTTACTCAGGCTGGCAGCCTGCAATGTCTGGAGTCCTCCAGAGAATGATACTGTGCCCTCTGCTATTCAACATCTTTGTGAGGTGGACAGGACAATGGGACTGAAAGCACACTTACCAAGTTTTCAGATGACAGTAAACTGAATGGTTAATACAGAGAGCTGTCCTACAAACAGACCTAGACAGACTGAAAGGGTGGGCAAAGACTGACTGAACTTTAACAAAGACAAGAGAAAGGTCCTGCATTTGGGATGACACAACTAAAGAGATAGCATTGGCCAGGGTCTGTGTGTCTAGGAAGCCACCTTGCTGTAAAGGACCTAAGGGTCCTGGTGGACAGCTGAACATGAGTCAGCAGTGCACTGCTCCAGCAAAGAAGGTAAGTCAGATCTTCAGTTGCATCTGCAGGGACATTAGTAGCAAAAAAAGAGATTTGCTCACCCCACTCTCGTCAGTGCTTGTCAGGTTACACATGGACAAGTATCCAGCTCTGGTCCCCACAATTCGAGAAAGACACAGACAGACTAGAGAGGGATTATCGGAGGGCCATGATCAAGGGCTAAGATTATCAAAGGGCTGGAGGAACTCCCCTGTGAGGAAAGACTGAAGGATCTAGGCCTTCAAATAATAAAGAGAAGTCACAGGGCACACCTCATCACTGTATTACAGTACTCAGATGGTGGCTATCAAGGCCCTCTCTTCACAAGGAACCACATGGAGAAGACAAGGGGCAATGGATACAGGTTGCATAGGGAGACGTTTTGTCTTGCTGTAAGTAGGAACTTTTAAAATTTATTTGTTTGTTTGTTTGTTTATTTATTTATTTACAGTAAGATCAATCAACCATTGGAACAACCTCCACAAAGTCATAGTAAAATCCGTCCCCAAGAAGGATGTAATTCAAGATGTGTTTGGACAGGGTGCTAAATAATCTCGTATATGATCCTTTTTTTTTCCACATAAGATTGGACCAGATGAAACTTTCTTCCAACCTGGGCTATTCTATGATTCTGTGATTTTATGACTCTATGAAATTAAAGTCACAGAGGTGATTCAGGATGAAATTCTGAATAAGATTTCAGAAAGCATGTAACCCAAAAACAAGCTAGTAGAATGAAACTGATAAATTAAACAGTGAGGTAAGTGGACAAAGGAAAAAAAAATATCAAATATCTGAAAACCCATATTTATAAAAAAAATCTACCATATTTAAAAGTAGTCCATAATACACAAAAGAGAAAAGAAAAGAACATATCACAGGACTACTAGTAAAATTCACTTTAGACAGATAACATTAAGAGAAGTGCAAACTGTTCGTCGCTTAATCATATTTGTGTAAGTGCCACCAGTCAGAGATAGCTAAAACACATTATGGAACTTAGTTGAACATTAGAAAGTATTCAATTAACAGTAAAAATTAAAGACTGAAACAGTTAAAAGTACAGTATTAAATTTCATAAGGTATAAGAAATGGAA
Organism: Cygnus olor; assembly: GCF_009769625.2. Classification (NCBI taxonomy): domain Eukaryota; kingdom Metazoa; phylum Chordata; class Aves; order Anseriformes; family Anatidae; genus Cygnus; species Cygnus olor. The sequence goes on from NC_049198.1 coordinate 31,832,156, forward strand.
GCAGAATAAGGATACAATAACTTTGGAAGACAATGTATCAGAATTAGTACTGTAATAATATGTTAACTAGAAATAAAACAACAACATGACAACAACAATGACAATGACAACAAAAATAAAAACAAAACAAAAAAACACCGTAAGTGGACAAATGTGAAAAACAAGTCTGAAATAAAACATTGGAACGTCATTTTACCTAAAACGTTCATGAATAAGACTAGGCTTCTGTAAAACTGCTTTAAAGTCAGATTGATATATTGAAGAAGAAAATGAACCTTGGAATACATTCCTTGCAAGATGAACTTAAGCAATTCATTTGTGAGATTTATGCATGACCTTCATTGTGTTATACCTTTACCTTTCTATGTCTGAATGAACCAGTATAAGAAAGTAATATTCCAGACTTATACCAGATATCTCTCACAATTCAAATTCTACTTCATATTTGTACTAGAATACTTGTGTTAACAATTTTGTCACAAAGAATATTAAGAAAAATCAGGAAGACCCTTTTTTTTTTTTTTTTTAAATGTGAAATGTGCTTTATAAGCAATGAAACAGGATGCAAACAACCTTAGACGCTTTTAGGAAAAAAAAAATCGTTCTTTTTATTATTCTTTCTTTGTTCTTTACCCCATGATAGCTTTTTTTTGCTTCTTTCTCACTTATCCTTTCTGTAAGTTTGTCCACCCGTTGCAGAAAAATCTGCGAAGAAATCAGGTACTAAAAATTAGCAAATTACTGCAAGTACAACAATGAAATGAGATAATACTCCTAACCTTGTAAATTTTCCCTTACTTTCTAAAAATAAACTGAGAAAGCAAAGTTATGAATGACTTCTGCTGTTCAACATGGTCAAAGGAGAATGTGCAAGGTGGGGACTGGGCTTTTCTCCCAAGCACCAAGTGATAAGATGAAGGAAAATGTCCTCAGGTTGTGTCAGGGGAGGTTTAGGTTGGATATTAAAATACATTTCTTTACTGAAAGAGTTGTGTGGCATTGGAGTAGGCTGCTCAGTTAAGTGGTTGAGTCACCAACCTTGGAGGTGTTCAAGAAACATGTAGATGTAAAACTTGGTAGCAAGCTTTAGTGGTGGACTTGTCAGTTCTAGGTTGAAGGTTGGACTAGATGATCTTAGAGGTCTTTTCCAACCTGAATGATTCTATGATTCCATGATTCTATGAGTGTAACTGTAGCTTAATTAGATACTAACAGTGGATGCTGAGACCGCATCTACATTACTGAGTAGTGAAGGCTAAAAAGCTCTGTTCTGTAGAGGAAAAGAGTGGGTGTTGAAGGTTCTGGAATATTGGGTTTACATGGCAAGGTTTTGGTAGCTGGGGGCTACAAGATTGACCTCTGAGAGAAGGATCCAGAAGCTGCCCCATGTTAGTTAAGAGCCAGTTTTAGCCAGCTCCAAAGGGACCTGTCACTGGCCAGAGCCAAGCCAATAAACGATATTGTTTGCACCTCTGTGAGAGCATATTTTTTAAGAATGGGGAAAAACAAAACAAAACAAAACAAAACAAAACAAACAAACAAACAAACAAAAAACACCTGCAGGGCAACAGCAGCTGGGAGAGTGTGGAGTGAGAAAAAGCCTTGCAGACAACAAGGTCAGTGAAGAAGGAGAGGGAGGAGGTGCTCCAGGTGCCGGAGCTGAAGTTCCTTTGTGGCCTATGGAGAGGCCCCTGGTGGAGCTGGCTGTCCCCCTGCAGCCCATGGATGCCACAGCAGAGCAGATCTCCATGCTGCAGCCCGTGGAGCAGCCCACGGTGGAGCAGGTGGATCCACCCTGAAGGAGGCTGTGGCCTGTGGAGAGCTCCTGCTGGAGCAGACTCAGGGACAGACCTGTGGCCTATGGAGAAGAACCCATGCAGGAGCATGCTTCCCATGGGGGTCCCATGTTGGAGCAGTTTGCTCCTGATGGATGAACCCCATAGTACAGAGCCAAATTGGAGCAGTTCTAGAAGGGCTGCTGCTTGTAGGAAGCCCATGCAGGATCAGTTCAGGAAGGATAGCATCCCGTGGGAGGGACCCCACACTGGAGCAGGGGAAGAGAGTGACTGAGAAGGAGCAGAGGAGACGAAGTGTTAGGTACTGACCACAGCCACTATTCCTCTATTTCTCCTATTCCTCCATTCCCCTGCACTGCTTGGGGGAAGGAGGTGGAAGAGGGTGGATGGCAGGGAAAGCTTTTTTTTTCTTTCTTTTTTTTTTTTCCTTATTTATTTATTTATTTATTTACTTCTCACTGCTCTAGCTTGTTAGTAATAGGTAATAAATTTTATTAATCTTCCTATACTTAATCTGTTTTGCCTGTGACAATAATTGTTGAGTGATCTCCCTGCCCTTATCTCAACCCTTGAACCATTTTCATTGTATTTTCTCCTCTTTTTCCTTTGAGGAGGGAGAGTGAGGAGGTTGTGGTGGAGCTCAGCTGCCCAGCTGACTAAAACCACCACACACATGCAAACACTAATAGATTAGAGTGATCCTGGAACACCACAAACTAATAACAATTATATATACAGCCTTTACTTTACATAAGGAACTAGATTGGTAGAAACCCAGATGGTGAGTGAATCAACAGAGAATTAGGCACCATACCTCTCTATTCTTTTGTTTCTTAGATTCCTGTCAGTCCAGTTTATCAATGCAATTTGCTAGCAAAACTGCTTATTGGCCTAACTTGGGCAGTCAGCAAATAAGAAAGTGAAAATAGCTTAGACTAAAGCTGCTTCATCAGCTACTTCTGCTAAAGATCCTTTATGTTATATCTTTTAACATTAGCAATATTCCACACCATAATGTAAAAAACAACACTTTTCATCTCACAAATAGATGATCAACTTTGAGAATAATTCTTTTTCCTCACTTAGGGAATCTGTTGCCCATTGACTGTAGCATAAAATAGCAAAAAAAAAAAGAGTGGCTCACATAAATAAATGACTATGCAATGATTTTGGAATGTGCCAGAGGAACATCAACGCAACTGAAAAGCTGTTGTTTGGTTTGTGAGCCACTAAAAACAGATCACTAAGGAATGAATAATATGACAGGTCTTGTATAAATAACTAAAACCATCTGTAAGTTGAAAAATAAATACCTAGGCTAAAATTTTCAAGGTTGTCTGTGAAATTTTAGTAGAAGATATGTATTCAGCCTTAGTAAACATCTTTAAAAATCTTGCCCTTTGCTTTTCCTGTTTTTCCTGTTTTTCTAACGAGAAAAATCACAGAATCGCAGAATCACAGAATCGTCTAGGTTGGAAGAGACCTCCAAGATCATCTAGTCCAACCGCTGTCCTAACACTAACAAAACCTCCACTAAACCATAAAATATAAAATACCTTACCTTACCTTCTTTTTATCTTTTATATAAAATGGGGATAAACTGTCTTCCTTGTACTAATGTATCGACTCCGATACAACTAATTTCAGCAGGAATGGGAGACTGTTGATGTCTGCTTTATGAAACAGAGGGTATATGGTTTTAAAAGTAGACATGGAAATAAACAAGATGATGAATACACTCATCTTAAAGGAAGTAGGGTTGTTTACTATTGTTTATTTGATCACAATACCAATAAAATTATTTATATTACCTGTGTGTTGTGGAGAAATTTTCATGCCATGCATCATTTTAAAATTCAATAGGTATATCACAAAGCAAAACACAGGAAAAAAATGTAGAGATCAGATACACAGATCAGAAAAAAGACAGCTTTGAATAACAGTTTTATGTGAACCAACCAATGACAGATTCTTAGATCTCAATAGATTAAATCATAGAATCATATAATCATTAAGGTTGGAAAAGACCTCCTGGATCATGTAGTCCAACCATCCCCCTACCACTAATATTACCTGTTAAATCTTGTCCTTAAGTAACACATACAGCTTTCTTTAAACACTCCCAGGGATGCTGCCTCTACCATCTCCCTGGGCAACCCATTCCAATGCCTAACCACTCTTTAATGAAATGATCTTAATCTTTATCATATTTTCCACCAAACATTTTTTTCTTTATGAATATCAGTCAAGTCAGTAGTAATGCTATTTATGGTCAAGGACAACAGATCAAAGCCACCTTTCAACAATTTTGTCTTCACCCAATACATACAAATCAAGAAGATAATTTGATCTTATATAACCAGAACTTACCTAGATATTATTTTAACCTGGTGATCAACATAGCAGACCTGGATTCCCTAGGGAGCAGGGAAGAATATCAACTGCCAAAACCATCTGGAGAATAAAGGAAGACGACTCTAAATATTAGAGGAAAAGTTTTGTATCAGGAAGACAGTATTGGCCTAAATCAAGCTTTTTCAGCAGATGTCCTTCTTATCTCTGGGATGAGATATGGGAGATAGAATTTAAGTACAGGGAAAAATAAATGTTTCTCTGAATTCAGAGGAGAATCTCAGAAGTCTTAAAAGACTGAAAATAAACCTAAAATATATTCATTTTCATGAGGAAACTGACAATACCAACATGGAAACAGTCATTCAATTCTGTTAACATATGTTCATTTTGTGAAACCTTATTTAAACTAAGAATGATCCTAATCCTGTATAAGCCTCATTATTTCCACACTTAACTTTCCCCAAATAGCTGAGGTATCATTCCAGAATGCTTTGCAGGTTTAAGCACTACTGAAAAAGTTGTTAAAGTTATTAGGAAATCTAGAGACAGATGGAAAGGGAGGAAGATGCATGTGTCCTTAGGGACAACAGCTATTGAAGGCAAATTGCTGATGGACTTATGGAAAATTTACCTTGAGAACAAACAACTACAAAAAAAGAAAAATCTGTTGTCCACCTCAGTTAAGGAGAGCTTAAGATACTTATATGCATTGTTCAAATGTATCTACCTTATTGATTATTTCTGAGAATCTTACTCAGATTGTGTTAAAAATCTTGAATGATACAACTAATTTGTATTCAGAAGTACTAAAAGTGTGTGTACTCTGTAAGCATATTTTACAGAAGCAGCCTGCTTAACAGCAGCAATACCAAAGCTACAAATGAATCATTGCTATTAGCTTATACAATGGAGAATATCTTCAAAATCCAAGGCTGTTAGGATGTGACATTATGTTCCCCCTCCATTTCACCTTTCGTCTGGTTGTTGTCTTTCTTGAACACTGGCCATTGCACCTAAGGCCAGTGACCAGGGTAATGGCTACACTCAAGGCCTTGTTAATGTAGATAACAACCAAATGTCAGCACAAGCTGAGGAACAATAAAGCATGCATGAAAACAAGCAAAAAACAAAGAAACAAACAAAAAAAAAAAACAGACAACCAACTAAAAAATAAAACAACCACCACCACCAACAACAAAAAAGACAATGATATGAGTATTAGTGCATCATCTTGCCACATAATTAATGAGCAGTCTGAACCCTTTGAACTCTTCTTCATGACAGCTAGATGTATGACAGGATCTACCCTTGAGTAGGTATGCTTCTCAAGGTCCCACCTGCTGCAGAGATCTCATATTACTTATGAGAAATTCCTTGCCACAAAAAATCCTTGGTAACTGATTAATAGCTTCCTAAACTTTGTAAGCTTTACCGAGATTATATCTTAGATTGATTGTGCACATACAATCCACAATCTTAACCAACATAAACCATCAACCAAGTCTAGCACTAGGAATGGATTCAGCTACACCTAGGCTCCTTACATCTTTCGTTCAAGGAGTTCATAAAGAAAGGGGATCCACTTTGAATCTCATGACTCAACAGGAGGGTTTCCCTGACACATCCGACTTACCCTGGCATCTATGCAGGAAATAATAAAGTGGATTTGCTATCTCAAATCTTGTTAATTTGCTGTCTTATTTACAATTAAGCTTTTTTATATCACTCCATTATATCAATAAATATATTGATGCTTCTTTCTTATGAATGAAATATATAATTTTATCTGTGACATAGACAGACCTAGAAAAGTGAATTAATAAAGTGAAATAATATGTTTATATCACTACTACCAGCTGTCCTTTATAAGCAGGATATACTGCTTAGTGTATATGTTGTTACTATTCATGTACTGTTTAGTTACTATTTGTAACCATTTATTTTCAGTCATGCCAGTTGACCAAGATTGCCATTTTGTCTCCAATTATATGGAATCTATGCAATAAATTTCCTTTAAGACACAGAATCACAAAATATTATTTCATAGACGTCTGGTTTAAGCAGTGTGGCCAGAAAATTACTCTTTTCTATTCCTGATATATCTCTATTCCCACACCAAGGATTTAAATAATTTTAACATACTGAAATATTGACTTAAGCCAAAACAATCTGTGACTGTGATTCATAACCACAAATTAAAAACAATAATAGAAATTCTTTAATGGTAGTAAAGAAGATAGATATTAAGTAAATTGGGAATGATGCCTGGCTATCGGCTCTTCAGGAGGGACAGGCAGCACAGAAGGGGTGGTGGCGTGGCTCTTTACATTAGAGAATCTTTTGATGTTGTGGAACTCCAGGCTGGGAATGATAAGGTTGAATCCCTGTGGGTTAGGATCCGCGGGAAGGCCGGCAAGGCTAGCGTCCTGGTCGGGGTCTGTTATAGACCGCCGAACCAGGATGAGGAGACGGATGAGGAGTTTTATAGGCAACTGACAGAAGTTGCAAAATCGTCGGCGCTTGTCCTCGTGGGGGACTTCAACTTCCCGGATATATCCTGGAAACACAACACGGCACAGAGAAAGCAGTCTAGGAGGTTTCTGGAGAGTGTGGGAGATAGCTTCCTGATGCAGCTGGTCAGTGAACCTACCAGGGGTGGTGCCCCGCTAGACCTTCTCTTCACAAACAGAGAAGGACTGGTGGGAGATGTGGTGGTCGGAAACCATCTTGGACAGAGTGACCACGAAATGGTAGAGTTCTCTATTGTTGGCGAGGCCAGGAAGGGGACCAGTAAAACTGCTGTATTGGACTTCTGGAGGGCTGACTTTGAGCTGCTCAGGACGCTGGTTGGCCGAGTCCCTTGGGAGGCAGTTCTGAAGGGCAGAGGAGTCCAGGAAGGCTGGGCGCTCCTCAAGAAGGAAATCTTAACGGCACAGGAGCGGTCCGTCCCCACGTGCCCAAAGACGAGCCGGCGTGGAAGAAGACCGGCCTGGCTCAACAGAGAGTTGCGGCTTGTGCTTAGCAGGAAAAAGAGGGTTTATAATCTTTGGAAAAAAGGGCAGGCCACTGAGGAGGACTACAAGGATGTAGCGAGGCTGTGCAGGGAGAAAATTAGAAAGGCCAAAGCTCATCTGGAGCTCAACCTGGCTACTGCCATTAAAGACAACAAAAAATCCTTTTACAAATATATCAATGCGAAACGGAGGACTAAGGAGAATCTCCATCCTTTACTGGATGCGAGGGGAAACCTGGTTACTAAGGATGAGGAAAAGGCTGAGGTGCTTAATGCCGCCTTTGCCTCAGTCTTTAGCGGCAATACCGGTTGTTCTCTGGATACCCAGTGCCCTGAGCTGGCGGAAGGGGATGGGGAGCAGGATGTGGCCTTCGCTATTCATGAGGAAATGGTTGGTGACCTGCTAAGGAGCTTGGATGTGCGCAAGTCGATGGGGCCCGATGGGATGCACCCGAGGGTACTGAAAGAACTGACAGAGGAGCTGGCCGAGCCGCTTTCCATCATTTATCGGCAGTCTTGGCTATCGGGGGAGGTCCCAGTTGACTGGCGGCTAGCCAATGTGACACCCATCTATAAGAAGGGCTGGAGGGCAGACCCGGGGAACTATAGGCCTGTCAGTTTGACCTCAGTGCCAGGAAAGCTCATGGAGCAGATTATCTTGAGGGTCATCACGCGGCACTTGCAGGGCAACCAGGCAATCAGGCCCAGTCAGCATGGGTTTATGAAAGGCAGGTCCTGCTTGACGAACCTGATCTCCTTCTATGACAAAGTGACACGCTTGGTGGATGAGGGAAGGGCTGTGGATGTGGTTTACCTTGACCTCAGTAAGGCTTTTGACACCGTTCCCCACAACATTCTCCTCAAGAAACTGGCTGCGCGGGGCTTGGACTGGCGTACGCTTCGCTGGGTTAGAAACTGGCTGGATAGCGGGGCCCAGAGAGTTGTGGTGAATGGAGTCAAATCTGGTTGGAGGCTGGTCACAAGTGGTGTCCCCCAGGGCTCGGTACTGGGGCCGGTCCTCTTTAATATCTTTATCGATGATCTGGATGAGGGCGTCCAGTGCACCCTCAGTAAGTTTGCAGATGACACCAAGCTAAGTGCATGTGTCGATCTGCTCGAGGGCAGGAAGGCTCTGCAGGAGGATCTGGATAGGCTGGAGCGATGGGCTGAGGTCAACTGTATGAAGTTCAACAAGGCCAAGTGCCGGGTCCTGCACCTGGGGCGCAACAACCCCAAGCAGAGTTACAGGCTGGGAGATGAGTGGTTGGAAAGCTGCCTGGCCGAGAAGGACCTGGGAGTATTGGTTGATAGTCGGCTGAATATGAGGCAGCAGTGTGCTCAGGTGGCCAAGAAGGCCAACAGCATCCTGGCCTGTATAAGAAGCAGTGTGGCCAGCAGGTCTAGGGAAGTGATTGTTGCCCTGTACTCGGCTCTGGTGAGGCCGCACCTCGAGTACTGTGTTCAGTTTTGGGCCCCTCGCTACAGGAAGGACATGGACGTGCTCGAGCGAGTCCAGAGAAGGGCGACCAAGCTGGTGAGGGTTCTGGAGGACAAGTCTTACGAGGAGCGGCTGAGGGAGCTGGGCTTGTTCAGCCTGGAGAAGGGGAGGCTCAGGGGCGACCTCATCGCTCTCTATAGGTACCTTAAAGGAGGCTGTAGTGAGGTGGGGATTGGTCTGTTCTCCCACGTGCCTGGTGACAGGACGAGGGGGAATGGGCGAAAGTTGCGACAGGCGAGTTTTAGGTTGGATGTTAGGAAGTACTTCTTTACCGAAAGGGTTATTAAGCATTGGAACGGGCTGCCCAGGGAGGTGGTGGAGTCACCATCCCTGGAGGTCTTTAAAAGACGTTTAGATGTATATCTTAGTGATATGGTTTAGTGGAGTGCTTAGTGCTAGGTCGGAGGTTGGACTCGATGATCTTGAGGTCTCTTCCAACCTAGAAATCTGTGTCTGTGTCTGTGTCTGTGTCTGTGTCTGATGCTAGTGGTGTGTGCTGGAAAATAAATCAGCACAGAATAATTCTTTATTTCATAAACTAAAGAATAAGTGAAATTAAAAATTTAGGTATAACTGAACTATTTAATATATCATATCATTCAGGTGTACATTTAATTAATGTAACTTATTTATAATTAATTTACTTTGAGTTTAAATCATATGTGTACCTTTATTCATTATATCACATGCATTTGTATTTTGTTATCTCAAAGGTCTACCAACACAAACAAATTTAAAAACATTTGAAATTGAAGAAATTTTTCAGAAATATCAGCTTACATAAAACCTCTGTCTAATGCCACAAGGTACTACACTGCTACAGTGTCTCTGTGAAAAGAAGTTTCTACATCATTTGTGCTTGGTATGCGTTCACTACGGAAATAATTATACAATCTTTATAAAGTATCGATAATTTCTTTCTATTTTAATGCAACATACTCTTATTATTGACTGCTGTCTACACTACAGTTTTAGATATCTTTGTCATCATAACTGGTATCTACTCCTAAAATGCATTTGGTATAAAACTATGCTCACAACTCTCAGCGTTTCTATCATTCATTTTTAGTACTATATGTATATACAGTTGCATAATATATTCTACATACAATTTACCCTTGCTTGGAGATGGGCAGAAGTTTGAATATGACACTATTCTATTTCTCAACACAAAATTTTACTTATCATATAATTGTGATTCTTTTTCCTGTCTGGAGAAAGGAGGCTCAAGAGACACCTTATCATGCTCTACAATTTCATTAAAGGATGCTATAGCAAGGTCAAGATCAGCCTTTTCTCTCAAGCACTAAGTGATAAGACAAGAGAATATGGCCTTAAGTTGGGCAAGGGGAGGTTTAGGATGGATATTGGTAAAAAATAATAAAATAAAAAAAAAATATTCACTGAAAGGACTGTGAAGTATAGGAACAGGCTGCCCAGGGAAGTTCCAAGTCACCATCCTTGGAGGTCTTCAAAGAACGTGTAGATGTGGAGCTTAGTGACATGGTTTTATGGCGGACTTGCCAGTGCTAGGTTAAAGGTTGGACTAGATGATCTTAAGAGGTCTTTTCCAACCTAAATGATTCTATGATTCTATGATAAGCAAATTGAAATGTCAATTTTGTGTATCTAGGAACACAGAAATATTAAGAAGTGTTTAGTCTACTTGTTTATTTAAATTTTAGCCACTTTTTTGAACTGAAATCTTAATCAGACACCTAGTAAACAATAGTACTGCACCCATTTGCTTATATTTATTGGTAAACAATAAATTAAACCAAACTTGTTTCAAAACATTTGTAAAACTCTAGAATAATCATACCTCTTGTCAATTCTGTATTTTAATTGAGAAGGGTAATTTCTAAAGAACATTAGCATACTATCATCCATCAAATAATGCCCCACACATATATTTCATGCGTCTTGAGGAGGCTTATTGTTCTCAAGAAAATAACATGTGGTTCAACATGTCCAAGTGCAAGATCTTTCACCTGGGCTAGGACAATCCCAAAGTAGAACAGGCAATAAGTGGATAAAGAGCAGCTATACAGAAAAGGACTTAGGATCACCAGTGGACAAAAAGCTCAGCATGACCTGGTATTCTGTGCTTGCATCTCAGAAAGACAACCATGCTCTGAGGTACCTCAACAGAAGTGTAGCTAGCAGGTAAAGGGAGGTGATTCTCCCCCTCAACTCTGCTCTCATGAGACCCCACCTGGAGTATTCTGTTCAGTCCTGGGGCGCCCAGCATAAGAAAGATGTAGACAGAGGAAGGTGACAGAGATGATCAGAGGGCTGGAGCACCTCTCCTACAAAGAAAGACTGAGAAAGTTGGGTTTATATAGCCTAGAGAAGACATGGCTCCAGGGAGACCTTATAGTGGCTTTCCAGTACCTAAAGGGGCTCTACAGAAAAGATGGGGAGGGTTTCTTCATCAGGGAATGTACTGATAGGACAAGGAGTAACTCTTTTAAGCTAAAAGAGGGTGTATTTAGACTTGGATTTGGAAAAAAAAAAAAATCTATACAAGATTTTTAGACAAGTGAGGCACTAGAACAGTGAACGGGTTGACCACAGAAGTTGGGGATGGCCACTCCCTGGAAGTGTTCAATGCTGGGTTGGACACAACTTTGGGCAACATGGTCTAATGGAAACTATCCCTGCCCTTGACATGGGATTTGGAACTAAATGATTTTTAAGGTCCCTTCCAATCCAAACTATCCTATAACTCTATGACTCCATGATTCTAAGAGTTCCTTCCAAATGTATGTCCCATTCTGTTTATAAGAAAACAGAGAAGGTAAAACAAGTGCTCTTAGAAATTGAGCTAAGTGACTCACCTTCAAGTTTAGAACCAGGTTGAAGGTATGAAAAATCCCCCTCTTTCAATCTGATGTGTGAATAACTTTAAATTCAGACTATTCTACTAAAGATGTAAAAAAGTTGATTTGAATTTAATCCTTGTAAATGAAATTTTGCCTGTCCTACTCAGATGTTGAAAGATGTTTCCTAAGTAAATGTATAAACCCAAGTGTTATTTTTAAAGAATATTTTACTACTAACTACCAAATAATAAGAAACCACTTGGATTTATAAATATATTAAATAAACAGACTACGGATTGTATTATTTGTTAGAAGTCTGCAGTTATCTCCAGGGTTTAAAAAGCTCCTATGATTTTTTTATTATTATTATTTATTTTTTTTGCAGATGTTTTTCATCTCTTTTAAAGATCTATCTAAGTTGTGGGAAATATATGTAAAACGAAGATATGACAAAAACATCTATGATAGCACAAAATAGATAACTATTTAGTAATAGATAATAATAATAATAGACAACTATAATAATAATAGATAACTATAATAATAATAATAGACAATAGGTAATAAACTATAAATAAAATAGAATTTAAAATGAAATAACTATAATAATAAGAGATAATAGATAACTACAGATAAGTTACTCAATGTTTATAAGTTTATTTAAACAACTATTTAGGGAACTCTTTTTATGAAAGACTGTCCACTAAGAAGTTAGATATTATCTGAAATTTCTATATCATTAAGATAAAATGTTTCCAGTTATTATTTTTCAGTGCTACAGAGTAATGCTTGTGTATTAAACAAGAACAAACAAACTCTCAACTCCCACCACAAGCTCTGCGTCTTTAGAGGAACCAATATAGTGTCAGAACTTTCTGTTTTCAGAGGGCTGTCACCAATTCTCCAAAAGCCAGATTAACATCTTTAATGAGCTTTCCACTAAATACAAAGGAAGGCTTTCCAATATTTCATCTATTGGTTAGTCCTTTTCCTTCTTTGTTTCAACAGCAGACTCATATTTTGTCATTCTGTCCTGGTTTTATCTAGGATAGAGTTAATTTTCCTCCTAGTAGCTGGTAGGGTGCTATGTTTTGGATTAGGATGAGAAGAGTGCTGATAACATGCTGATGTTTTAATTGTTGCAGAGCAGTGCTGACACTAAGTCAGGGACTTTTCAGCTTCTCGCTCTGTCCTGCCAGAGGGCAAACTAGGGGTGCAGCAAGAGCTGGGAGGGGACAGACCCAGGACAGCTGACCCAAACTGGCCAAAGGGGTATTCCATACCATCTGACATCATGCTAAACAATATATAGGGGTGGCTAGCCAGGGCTGGGGGGCCAGCTGCTCGGGGATAGGCTAGGCATCGGTCAACGGGTGGTGAGCAATTGCATTGTGCATCACTTGTTTTGTACACATTATTATTATTACTATTATTATTATATTTTATTTTCTGTCCTAATAAACTGTCTCTATCTCAACCCACAGGCTTCAGTTTTCTCATTTCTCTCCCCCATCCCAGAGAGGGAGGGGAGAGGGTGAGAGAATGGCTTTGTGGTGTTTATAAGAAAGAACTGGTGTATAAGAAGTAACTGCCACTGCTATCTAGGTGCTTCAACAAGAAAACAACAAAAAAAAAAAAGTATTAACACATTATTTGTTCTAAAAACATACACATATATAAAATTCATATTAAAACTTTATTTTATTTCATTTTTTATTTATATTCTGAAGAAATAGAAAAATGATTAGTATTTTAACAGGGAAAAAGATAGACATAACTGAAACTCTGCACTTAACTTTAATCATGCCTTTGTCTTATCAGTGAACAGACAGACAGATTTTGATTTTATTATTTTCATATAATGCGACTCGACACCAGAAGGGATTATTAGGATTACCTTCTCTCATATGAGAAAAGGTTTCAAATTCTGAATTTGTATTGAATGCTTGCAAGGTGCTCAACACTGTGTAGTTCTCAAAAGACCACCTAGTTGATATTTCTTTGCTTTTATGTATAAATATAAATGTTTTTTATGTTACAGTATATATATATATATATTTATATATAGTTACAGTATATATTCAGCCTACGTAGATGAAATCTGCCTTGTGTTTACTAGCATTAATGTCTCTCTGTATTGGTCTGTACATTGGTCGGATCATACATTCACTTCTTTTTATCTTTGATGGCCATTGTGATGGCCATTGTTCTCCCTTTGTTTTTCATGAATTCTTTTTCATATAAATACTAATATTGAAAATACCTAGAACAGCATTAAATTCATTAATGATATTATTAATTCAGGTAGTCATCAGGTACAATTCATCAACTTTTGAGTTTATGTGTTCTGTAGAATAACTTTGTGTTCTATTTTTGCTAAATGTATCTTCTCTGGAATTTAAATTATGAAGAAAAAGTGGCTGACTAATCTGAATTTCTCAATTTATTCATGTTCAATAAAAAGCTATTCATCAGCTTAAACTCAGCTGTGAGTTCAAATCAAATTTAAACCACCTGGGAGTAAACAAAATTGCTCTTCTCCCCGAGCACGTCAGATAAAAATAGCACGTGGATAAAAGAGCACGTGGATAAAAATAACAAGCACATCCAAGAGCTCAAGATTCTGAAACCTCTGTTTCTACCAACAGATTTTGCTAAAATGATTTAATGATCAGAAAGAAGCACCTTGGCTGCATTTTAAATTTAGTATTTTGATCTATGATTAAAGAGAGTAACAACAACAACAACAAAAAGCAGTAAAATCTTATTTGGAAGTTATAAATAGACTTTTTACTAGTGACTGTATTAATCAAACATTCATTGCAAGGAAATTTTAGATGATATTTTCACTTTTGCTTGTCTATTTTTCAGCATCTTCTTCATCTTATGTGTTTTCTATTTACTGTACATTTACAGACCCTCTTCATAAATTTTCCAATAGAAATAGGAGACTATTAAAATTGGTGAAGACGCCCAATGGAGTGTGAGGCCTTGGGTAAGAAATATACATTTTTAAATAATATTTAGCTAACTAGCTAAATTAAATACTTATTTTTGCCTGAGTCCTGTTTAATTCTAACAGGATAATTCATTTTAAAGTCCCAGAAAGAGGTTTATACTGCTTGATTTTAAGGACCCTTGGAGCATGACAGCAAACTGTCATACACTTTTTCTGGAGTTTATCTGCCTACGCTCAGTGCCACTTCTGATACAGCACAACACTGTGAACTGTCTGCTGGGAAACTGCTACGCGTGAAAGTGCTGTGAGATGCTCCCTCATCACTTGGGGCTTACCTTCAAGCTCATCCCCTCATCCTTGGGCCTTTCCTGAACTACATTACAGATATGCCTGACCATAAGCCCTGTGAATCTGTATGCTGACTTGCCTTCAAAACTTGACTTTGGACTTGGTCCATCATTACAGACTTGATTGGCAACCACTGATATCTTTACAACTGCCACCAGACTTGCTCTGGTTTACTTGTGTGAATGTAGTGGGATTCTACCCTTATCCCTACAGGTATTGTCCTGAAGTCACCAGCTACTCCTGGCTTGCCTTCCTTTCTATAGCAGCCATTCTTTCTCTCCCTTATAGTAAATTTACTCAGATTGTAGATTATTAACTTAATAATAATGTATTTTTGGATAAAGTATGGTAGTTATTATTGAGATTTCTTTCTGAAATTTTGAGGGAACACTTGTGCAGTGAAAATCATTCCCATTTCAACTGCTGTAAAGAACTGATTTTGTATGTTGCACTACAGGCAGTGGGTGGCAACTAAAGGCCTCCATCCAAGTTGCTGGCACATGAACTGTGTCTGGAGGTGAAAGAATTGCAGGAGATTCTCCTGCGTGACCATTCTCATTCTTACATGACCTGCTTCCACTGCAGGTTCCTGCTTCCACTTCATGTGAGAGCAGCCTGAAATTTGATTTTCTGTATCTCAGTGGTTGTTCAAGGTCTACCATAATCAAAGATTTTTCTGAAATCCTGCAGTGAATTATGTTTATTGGAAGTTACACAGGGAATTGTAGTAAGCTAGACAGATATATTTTACTACTACTAATAATAATAATAATAAAAAAGTGACACCAAATGACACAATAATACTCATTAGTTCTTCCAGTTGGGTAAATAGAAAGAACTTTGGAAAAGAATCACACCAGTTTTATTAAGTGCTTCCAGTTGGGTAATAGCAAGGACTTTGGAAAAGAATTACACAAGTTTATCAACATCAAGTAACATAAGTATGCATGACATCAATAATGTCTGCATGTGTATGTATATAAATGCATCAGTGTCGTTTTAATGACTAAGCTTGGAAGAATTTTCGGCATTTAATTTATGCTGCATAATTTATTTTGGTTATTTACTTGAGTGTTTCTTTATGACAAATTTAAGTAGAATTCTAAATAGTTATTAAGCTCTGTAAATTATCTCACACATGATCTTAAAAGAAGCCAATTCTTTATGACAGATAACTCTTCCAAATTCAGAATTTTTTTGGAAAAACAACAACAACAACCAGAACAAAACACTTTAAAAAGTATTATTATTATTATTATTTTTTAACTGAAGATTATATGTATATATTGCCTAGGTTTTCCTCAGAGTAAAATAAACAAACAAACAAATAAATAAATAAATAAACTTAAGACTGCTGTTTCTGAGGCTAGATCTGACACTGATACCAATTAAGTCAACACTAAAATATTTCTTAGCTTTTTCCTGAATTACTGAAACTATGATCACGTGTGCATTTAGTATTTTAAAGTAGATTTACTAGTCATCATCATTATCAACACCCTTCCCATTGAATGCCAAACTGCAGAATCACTGTATCATCCATCAGCTATTTCCTGCTCTCCTTTTCTGCTGAGAAGGAAAAACAAGAGGCAAGAAGGTAACCAGTTTAGGAACATTTACTGAGAGGCGTGGTGCTTCACCGGAAAGTATGGTTTATCCTAGTAGAAGGGGATCTTCACTGGAAGGAGACTTTTCAAGGAGAATGTTAACAGACTTCTCATAGTGTCTATGGTACTTGTCTTACCATGACGTACTCCCATGTGAACATTTAAGCCTGAAAATGATCTTGATTTGGTCAAATGACAACAGCTTTTCTAAATTTTACAAGTAATTTCTTTATGCAGGTTAGCTCCCGTTATCTCCTCTATATATCTTTTTTGATAAGTACTGGAATTACTGGAATTGGTGAATGAGGTACTGAGATATCTTCTGAGCATACGTCTTATGCATATTAAATATCCGTTTGCTTTTCTTTTTCTTTCCAAGTGGGTCACATGGCCTAAAAACTAATTCCAATTATTTTTAATCCATTCTTCATTCTCCCTCTTCTTAATTATTTAATGCAAAAACACTGCCAACTCTTATTTGAGTCCAGTTTATTTTTCCTTTAAATATATCTATTTATATATAAAGATATGGTTTCAGAGAACTTCTGACCAACACAGAATATATCTAATTGAACAAGCAATTTTGTCCTCTCTTCAATTTGAACGTATATGAGGGAAAATCATTGCATTTATGTTTCCGGATTTTATAAATACACCACACTTCACTAGTAGAGTTTCCTCAAATCCAACATTCTTAAAATATATATACCAATTATGTCAAAACGTAATACTTCAACTTGCATTACATCATATCCCCAAAATTATATATTGTAAAGCAGAAATAACCTAAAATAGAAAAGTGGAGTTCAGCCATCTTTAGTAACAGACAGATAAAAATGCAGAATTCATTAAAAAATGCATGTTTGAGAGAGCTTAAAAATTTGCAATTAAAAAAAAAAATCTGTCTTGCTACAATTTTTATGTTTTTATCCATGTGTTTGCTGCTTTTATGTATGAGAATTCACAAAGAATGCCAAATGAAACCATATTGGGTTTTGGTCCAGTGATATCAAAATCTTGTGAAAAATGTAAAATCAAGTAAATACTTTAAGCAAAAGTTTATGAACTTCTTAATAGGAACTCACAAGGCTTATTTTTTTGGAAAAAAAAAAAAAAAAAGGCGAAAAGATAAGTATTCTACATGTTTCCACTAGACAGTGGAAATATGCTACGTCAGATAGCATACCTGAAGACAGGTAAAGGATGGACTTTTCTGATCTACAGCTGCTTGCTCTGAGTATGTCATAGTCCAAATAATCAACTCTGTCATTCATTTTCTCAGAGCAAGGAGGTTCCTCTTGCTGTAGAAAGTGGGTGCAGATTAAAGTTCCCTTCTGTTGTATACTCAGCAGCTTAGACAGTTGTCTCTTATTCCCATTTCTACAATATCTCTGTCTGTGAGTTATATCCTTTAAAGAGCCAAGAGCATACTGTTACTTTGGCATACACAAAAAGAAGGGAAATTGGAGAAAGATATTGAATGAGAGAACCAGATGTTTACTGCAGACACTGACAGTTAGGAAAATTTCCAAGTGCAACCTCTACAGTAAGACATATTTTTAAGCAGGTGGATTGCTTTTTAATTCTGGCTGTAAAATGCACATTATGTACAAAACTCAGAGAAAGAAAATTTGACTTGTCAAAGAAAATTTGATTAGGATATTTATTATATTCAGATGGAGAAACTTCCTCCCACCCTGCCCAGAGGGAATACATGGTATCATTTGCTGGTTCCAAAAATCTTAAAATCAAAACAAAGTTTTATTTTAAATAAAATATTAGAGTTGGAAAGATTTATCTCACTACCTAGTGACAGGTTTAGTGTAGTTGTTTGGAAAAGATGACAGAATAGAGTACTCTATATGTACATTATGATGTTTGTTATTGGTACTATCACATGCTGTTCAATTTACATCTAATTGTCCACAATAGTAAAAGACTATTGTGGCCTACCCACGAGTTATTCTATTTGCATTTTACCTGCAGTGCTATTCTATTTGCATTTTACCTGCAGTGCATTTGATTGCTAAAATTCTTTCTTGCATTTACTGTAGACGAAAACATGAATGTTCATCTTAATGTTGCGTTCTGTGTAAGTATAAGCAGAAGCATATAAAGCCTTAAAGCTGGAAAAGCTAGAGCTAAACAATAATTACTACTGAATGTCACTCTGATGAGTACTTTTATACCAAAAATAAAAATGTCTGCTTCCCATAAAATATTCATGTTCCAGGCTTAAACTTTGGAGGGTAAACTTTCTATAGATTCACCAATCTGCATCCTTAACATGTTTAACAGAACATGCCCATACAGCTAATCCAGTGTTCATTACACAAGCAAGGTAGGTATTTAATTATATGACTGGGTTATTTTATAATACTGATTATACAGGAAGATAACTTAATACTATCACTGAACAATGTTCTTGTTTTAATATATTTTAAATATAAGATGTAATGATCACTCATTGTTAGCTTCCAGGATGCTTCTGCTTTAACTACAATGCATTCTAAGAAGGAGAGATACCTGATAAAGATAAAATAAAAGACCTGATCTTTGACATTCATTCTCTTTCCACTAAAAGTTCTAAACTATACTTCAGATCTCTAAATCACACACACAGAAGCAGTACAGAGATATATTTATTGCAAGTTTTTCATCAAACACTTGACTATAACTTTCATAAAATAAAGTTAATATCAAAATGAAACAGACTACTAGCTTTTAGGCATAATATTCTTTCACTTAACACAGGTTTATTATTTACTACGTATTTACCAATAAATATATTGTTTTCTTGTCTTTTGGCCTTATTACATTACTTTGCCTGTTAACAGCTTTGTTACAGTAGCAGAAACCTCTGGTGTGCTCTTTGTTGAACTGTGTGTTGAATCACACAATTCTTTGTGATTAAGAGCAAAAGAATGCAGGAAATGTTAAGATGTTTAATTTGGTGCTGATACTGAAAGAAATGCTTTCCCTGCCTTAATTAGTTAACATGTTTAGTGTTAATTTGCTGAACATTTTCTGTTTTCAGTTGAACACAGCTGAATAAAATACTTGTTGATACTCGCAATGGCAGGAGGTAATGAAGCCTAGCAGAGTTATAGAACCATGGACAGATAAGTCTCTGCAAGGAATTCATTCAGAGTTGAAATGTAAATAAATGCACATTTATTTTTTTTAAAAAAAAAAAAAAAGGAAAAAAAAAGCATTTCCCACACAGTAATGGAAAACATAAAAAACATATTATTTTTAATAGAACTTTGTGATGTTGTTTTATGCTGACTACAAAATCTGCCAAAAGTATTCATAAAACTAAAGTACACATGGTTATTTTTCCAACTCTTTCCAGCAAACTAAACTTCTTGCTAACTGCTGTTATATTGGATATTTTCTCCTATTGATGGAAAATAACATTAAACTATGATTATTCTTTGAAGAAAATAGGTGACAGAAATATCAGTTTAATGACATGTCTTCTAGTAAGAAACTTTTTTTGTTATTCTCTTCCAGGTCTTGTGGTTCCACAGTTAGTTTAAAACTCTTCTGGAAAGCCCAAGACCCCACTGAAAGAAGTGGTCTTGACGTATGTTTTCCTGTCCCCTAGTTATCTGATCACATTGCTGCCCTAGTTTCAGTGCAGCAAGTTTTTCATATTGAAACCTTGTTTTGTAGTTGATGCCGTTAGCAACAGCAGGCAAGTAGTGGGAATGTAGGGGAAAAGTAGCTATAGGGAATCTACAGTAGTAGCTTCAACTGTTTCTTGTGATACTTTCCAGTCTAGAACAGCTAAGGTTAAATACTGAATATTTGCATTAAATTATGTTTATATCTATACAGATGCAAAAAAATACACATATATATGCTGCAAACATATATATATGTTTAAATATATGCTCCTATGCAGTGGAGCAAGATTTGAGATTTGCTTAATATTTATAAATTTTATGGCAAAAGTAGTCCTTTAAGCTTTTAAATTAAAAATCAAAAGTTAAAACAATTCCAAAGGAACAGATTAATAACAATATGTTTGTATATAACTCAGACAAGTAAAAAAATCTATCAAACTAACAAATGTTTAAAAAGATAAAAAAGCTTAAAGGGTTCAAATCTTTAGAAGTGTTTAATAAAGTTTAGCATAATGTTCTTACACATTGACACAAATCTTATAAATCCCAGTAGTGATCAGAATGCATGATCAGTGAACAATTAAGGAGGCTGTAGTCAACTAGTTGGGGAGCAACACTATGCATATTTAATATTAAGTTAGGGAACATACTCCGAGATTTCCAATTTTATTTCTTTTTCCAAAAATGTACCTCTTTTAAGTTTTCTACTTATACTTAACTTATATTCTGGGATATTAAATAAGATTAGGTGGGATACTAAATGACTGAATATACTTCTGGAATATTCTTAAGCAAAATTAAAGGCATGGAGAATATATTATTTCACTGTTCAAAATCTTAGATCACACACACACACAAAACACTTTATTTGCTTTGTAGTTGTTTTTTTTTTTCCAGTTTATCACATCAAAGAACTCACATGATTTTAATCACACTTCTTCAAGCAACTCTAGCTACCTTCTCATCTTTACAAGAGTGATACAATAGTCAAAAAACAGTCTTGAAGGCTCTGGCATTTCAAGTTTTTGTTTTGGGTATTTCAGAAAGCATGAAGAAGTCAATTAAAAATGTATGTAGTGTTACTGAGATATAAAAGATTCAGTGTAATTTGAGGAGAGTAGTCAGAGAGAACTTCAATTAGTGAGACCACATTTCTGAAATTGAATATTAGAATATTAATCTCTGAGAAAAAGTTGTAGATGAGTGTTTTTTTTTTGTTTGTTTGTTGTTTTTTGTTTTTAACCCATGCACAGGAAAACATCTAAGCTTTTCAGCTCATTGCACAGTGCTTTTTTTAATCTAATCTTAAGTTGTTTCTTTGGTGTCTGTTGTAAATTCGTGTTTCTTGGCCATTCGTAATTCCACAAACTATTGCTATCATAACACGATGGAACGTCTATCAAGGAGAAAAATCAATCTGGAATGCATAGGAATTTTTTTTTTGATTTTTTATGCCTTAGGTATAAATTAAGATAATCAGGAAAGTTTTATTTATATAGCACTTTATAAATACATAGAAATAAAAATGAGCGTATTTACATTGAAATTTTGCTGTCTGTTGTCGAGAGCATTGCTGTCTTTTCCATGGATGTGTCAATAATATTAATCTTGGAAAAAAAAAATACAAGTCTACACATTCAATTAATAATAATTCAGATAAATATTAGGGTGTTTTCTTTGGGATTTTGTTTGTTTGCATTTGTTTAAAGAGAAAGTGTGGAACCCATCTGAGCTGGAGAGCATGGGCTTAATGAGTAGAATGATCATTAGCCTAACTAATCACCTCACTGGTTCAAATGGTAAAATAAACTATCTTTATGTATAGAAAATTTCAGAAGTACTTTACAGGATTTTCTCCTGAGCTTTTCTGATAAAACAGCTTAATAAAGCAAGCTGAAAAAAAAAAATATATATATATATATATATATATATATATTTATCTTTTTTTCCTTAGGCTTAAATACTAGATGCAATTTACATTGTTCATGCATTGCCTAAAAGAGTCTGTGACCTTCTTAGTCTAAGCAGAAGACATTAGTGTCAATAAGAAAATTTCAATCTCAAATCAGAATTTTAAAAGTTAAGAAAGTTTGTAAGATAGAAAGTTTGAAAGTTCTGGAGTACACCTTTTATGCAGGGTGGCTGAGGCAGCTGGGGTTGTTTAGCTTGAGAAAAGGAAGGCTCAGGAGAGACCTTAATGGAGGCTGTAGTGAGGTGGGGATTGGCTCATCAAAGCACCAAAAGCATCTTCCCACTTGAGGGGAAATGGCTTCCAGTTGTGCCAGGGGAGATTTATGTTGCTTTTTAGGATAAATTTTACTGAAAGCGTTGTGCAGCATTGCAATAGGCTGCCCAGGGAAGTGGTTGAGTCACCATCCTTGGAGGTCTTCAAGAAACATGTAAATATAGAATTTAGTAGCATGCTTTGTCAGTACTAGGTTAGAGTTTGGACTAGATGATCTTAAGAGGTCTTTTCTAAACAGAATGATTCTATGATATTTTCCATAAAAACAGAATTTAACCAGGTCTACATATATGTGCACTTGTGTGCACGTATATATATATATATATATATATGTAAATGTTCTTATATATACATATATATGTATATATATATAATGTATAATATACACATATATATGTATAATATATACATTATATATGTATAATAATATACATATATATATATGTAAATGTTCTTATGGTTATTTATATTTATATTTACTAATGTGATTGCAAAACTCTTTTTTTAATCTATAATCATAGAAAATATTCATAATTACTTTGAAATAAAATGTCAATTTAAACTGCATTCTGTAGTGACATTTTTAATTTTAAATTCTTTGAGGAAAAAAAAAAAGAATCCTTGTGTGATAAGAACTTTTGTAATTACGTAGGAAAAATATTAAAAAGAAAATCTGATTGGTGTAAAATAAATCAGTATACAAGCAAGCAAACAAACAAACTGGGAATTTGAGATTGATCAAAATAATCAGAGATAACATTTCTGAAGAGATTTAAGTTAGATTTTACACTACAAGATTTATACATGTAGAAAATTTGTCATCTGAAAGCCCTCATCAGCTAAGGAATTTAGTTAGGTTGTTTTTTGAAAGAGGAACATTTTTCATGAGGAGTGATGACATTATCTCAAAATTCTTTTTCCTTGTTTCTCTGCTTTATAACTGAACTTCAGAAAAAAAATCATCTGTATAGTTGGTTACTGTATTACTTTGATCTTCATTGTACGCTGCACAATTATAGCATTTTAACAAATCTTTTTATTTATTTGAAATAACAACAACAAAAAAAATTCTTTTCTCTTATTTTACATATACATAGAGATTTTGACACTTGTATTCAAACTTAGCAGTGATCAACAGCTATTCTTACAGAATAAGGAAAATAAACAAGATAAGGAATGCTGCAATAAAGATTGCAGCTCTTAAGATTCTTCCTGAGCTCCAATTTCTTTATTCTATTTTGATTCTTCATAAAATTTTAATAAAATGTCAAAAAGAACATCTAAGGAAGCACAGAAAATATCTGATCACATTACTATAACACTTGTAATTTGGTTTAACAGGAAGTAAACTCTATGATATATGAAATTCAAAGTTATCATTATGCAGAACGTCTATCATCTAACAGATTACGCTGGTAAACCAAGTTAATACTAACACATACCAGTTTTTTTTTTTTTTTTTTTTTTTTTTTTTAATATTATTATTGCTCCAGAAAAGTAGATTTTCAGTCCATAAATAATTTTTTTTTTTTTTTCCAAAATCACCAAGTGCTATAAAAACACTTGCAGGAACTACTGAACTGCTAGGTCATTAATTATACTGTAGAAATGTGATGTCTTTAAATATAAGATCATTTGTCTTTCAGAAAATAAGCATTGCTACAATATATGAAGGACTTATTTATCAGACAAATTTGTTTTCTGGAAAAGTGGCAGGTTTAATATGGGATGAGATTTTATGAAGACTTTAATTAATGTAATTAAATAATTATCCCTTAACCATTAGCCATGTTAACTAAAACTCACACATATTGGTATTATTCTAAAAGCAAGAAAACATGACAGGGTAAGGGAAATGAGGAATAGTAATACAATTTCATAATAGGTGACATGGTAAAGTTTATATGACTCTTCCAAAAGGGATGCTCTTCTTGCAGTGTTCGCATTCAGATGACATGAGGTTACTGGGTTTTTCTCTCACATTCAATAGATTCCCAGAACTACTGGACAGACCTTGCAGTGGACATAAGCTTTCTAAAGACTTTTTCCAGGGTACATCACAAATGTCCTTCTAATAAGTCTTTATATGCGGCTAGGTTAGCCATTTAAAAGTTGTCGCAGCACCAGCTGCAACTAAATGACATGGGTTTCAGTAGTCTTGTGAATATCCATGCAATTGATCTACCTATTGCAACTAGAACACTTTTCTAGTGCAATGTAGGACATGAAGTGTGGTTTCAAACTCCCTGGGGCAAAATAAATAAATAAATTTATATATATATATATATATATATATAGTCTGACTCTACTTCTTCCAGGTCAATGCATTGATCATGAAAATACTGGATTTTGCAACAGCACTGTTCACACAAAAATTCTATGTAGGAACAGGCTTAAATCATGCTACCTGAAGGCAGGTGGCATAGTAAACTCTAGGAGTGGAACAGACAAGGAAATATTTACTTTGACAGTCTTGAAGGGATTTTGCATACAGAGAAAATGTCCATGTTCTCCGTGCAGATGTAGATTCAATGTTGTGCAGGAACATTTATGCAATGCTGAGCATGAAACATCTAGGAAATTAACGGACTCCATGCAATCTCAGGTACTTTGGCCTTTGGAAACAGGCAGATCTCATTTGAAGCTGAGTATGACCTTTGAGGATTGCAACTTTGCATTTGGGTTTCTGTTATGCTCATTGAAGTTGAAGTTCTGTGTATCTAGCACAAAAAATCAGATTCCTATATATCAAAGTCAGAAGTTATCAAGCTGTATTCTGTTAAGTCAATTAGCAGGATTCAACTTGAATACATATGGAGTTTATCCATGTTTGACAATGATAAATCCTTTATATTAAAGCCACATTTCTTCTGTCTGTCTACGAAATAAAAAGAATTTACTGGAAAATTATACACTCCTATAAGACATCTAAGGTCATATACTTGAGCCACTTCTAAGAAACTTGGTGTGAATTTCCAGGTCATGGACACATAATATTACAGATGATCAAGAGAAATAACACCTTTATGTGTGTGTGTGTATATATATATACACATAGTTATTAAAAAAAAAAAAGAGAGGAAAAAAGCACACTGTCAAGAAAATAGAAAAGAGTGTTTAATTGCACTTGTGTCTAGGATTTCAGTTACAGCTATCAGCTAGTGTATAGCATCAAATTAAGGAATATTATACTATTTGGAATATTCATTTTTTAAAATTTAATTTTATTATTTTTTTAAACAAATCACATGTACTCTTAGTTCTGAATTATTAAACAAAATGAAGGAAACTAAGTTTTCACCTTCATAAAGTTTATTCTTTCACTAAGACTGAAGCAGATGCACAATATGTATCACTCACACATAAACCAGTTGACTTGGAAAGATTCTCCAGTGTCTCCAGTGCACATGGTAGGCTATATTCGTCATAAACCTTAAACTAGTTTGTGTTGTACCATATTCCATTATCAGTTGAGTTAAAATATGATTGTTCAGCTAAACTGCTATTATTTTTTTTTCTTATTACCTGATAAATTTCACAAAGAATTTATCAATATTTCATTAGTAATTAGTAGTTCAAGAAGGACAGGGAACTGCTCAAGAGAGTCCACTGCAGAGCCACAAGGATGATTAAGGGAGTAGAGCATCACCCTTATGAGGAAAGGCTGAGGGAGCTGGGTGTCTTTAGCTTGGATAGGAGGAGTCTGAGGGGTGACCTCGTTAATGTTTATAAATATGTAAAGGGCAAGTGCCAAGGGGACGGAGCCAGGCTCTTCTCAGTGACATGTAATGATAAGACAAGGGACAATGGGTGCAAGTTGGAACATAGGAGGTTTCGCTTAAATGTGAGAATAAACTTTTTCACAGTGAGGGTGACAGAGCACTGGAACAGGCTGCCCAGGGGGCTGTGGATTCTCCTTCTCTGGTGATGTTCAGGACCCACGTGGACGCATTCCTGTGTGATCTGATCTAGGTGTTCCAGCTCTGCCAGGGGGATTGGACTAGATAATCTTTCAGGGTCCCTTCAAGTTCTTAACATTCTGTGATTTTATGATTCTGATTCTGTGAATTATATTTAATTATATTTAGTATGGATTTTAATATTATACTAGTACAGATTTTATTGAAAGAATGTGGGCTTCTTTCTTTTATAAAAGAACACTACAGACTACAGAATTTATTTATTTATTTATTTAACTTGACAATTATCATCTGTTTGAAAGAAATACTTGTCTGATATAATCGATATCTCACTAGTTTATTAGTTTGTATTTCAAAACTGTAACACTATAGGGTTTCCTATAGAAATTAGTGACATTTTAGTTTTGAGAAAGAAACTTCACAATGTAAAATGGGAAAGAAACTTCACCATCTCTCAGACTTGGCGTATGCTCTATGATAATTGCTATTTATCATAAATTAAAAGAAGCACTGTTTTTTTGTGGAATCGGAAATACTTTTTTTTGTGCAGCACAGTACTATGTAGATGTGCTAGTTTTCTAGACGCTGGCCTGAACAAAACACATTTTTACAGCACAATATATATATATTTATATACTTTAATAAATACTTTTAAATATTTTTACATATATTTATATATTTTTATGTTTAATTCCAACCTCACTGCCATGGGCAGGGACACCAACACCCACTAGATCAAGTTGCCCAGGGCCTAATCTAACCTGGTCTTAAACACCTCCAAGGATGGGGTATCCACAGCTTCTCTGAGCAACATTTTCCAGTGCCTCACCACCCTCATTATAAAGATTTTCTTCCTAGTGTCTAATATAAATCTAGCCTATTTTAGTTTAAAGCCATTCCTCCTTGTCCTATTACTAAGCTCCCTGAAAAAGAGTCCCTCCCTATCTTTCCTGTAGGCCCTCTTTAGGTATTGGAAACTCTCTATAAGAGTCTTTTCTTCTCCAAGCTAAACAACTTCATCTCCCTCAGTCTCTCTTCATAGGAGAGGTATCTTCATACAAGGGGCTGCTTGATCATCTTCCTGGCCTTCCTCTGGACTCATTCTAATAGGCCATGTCCTTGTTATGCTGGGTGCCCCAGAGATGAACACAGTACTGTAGGTGGTATCTTACGAGAGCAGAGTAGAGAGGGATAATCACCTCACTTGACCTTCTGGCCATGTTTCTTTTTATGCAGCCCAGAATACTTTTGGCTTTCTGGGCTGCAAGTGCACATGGATGGCTTATGTCGAATTTCTTGTCAACCAACACCCCCAGATCCTTCTCCTTAGGACCTGGCTTCTCTCAATCCATTCTCCACCCAGCCTGTATTTGTGCTTGGGATTGCCTCAGCCCAGATGCAGGATCTTGCACCTGACTTTATTGAACCTCAAGAGGGTCACACAGGCCCACATCTGAAGCCTGTCCAGTTCCCTCAGAATGGCACCCCTTCCTCCAGTGTGTCGACCACACCATACAGCTTGTTGTCATCGGCCAACTTGCTGAGGCTGCAGTCAATCTCACTGTCCATGTCACCAAAAAAGATGTTAAACAGTGCTGGCCCCAATACTGACCCCATCATATATAATGATGGTTACAAAGAGCTTCACAGTTTGTATAGATGAAGTTGCAAGAGTTAACAAAATTTAAAGTAGTCTAGGAAAGTTGTATTACTGATACAAGATATCATAACAATACAGATTTTTTACTTTTTTGTTCTATATGCATCTCTTAATGCAATAGTAATTTAATTTATCTTTCATTATGCTCAGAGACTGAGGTTTTTCCTGTTTAGGCAAAAAATACTATAAATGAATTCTGACAAAAGAAGAATGGGTATCATTACGTAATTTTTCTTTCTAATTATTACTTACTCTTAATAACTAATAGCATGGTAGATTGCTAGTTTTGCAGGCATTTCTAGTAAAGTTAAAAAAAAAAAAAACAAATTTACAAATGATTTTGAGAGAAATCATTATGACAAAAAAAAAATGATGCATATCTGATGTATACCTGAAATGTGAATCTACTAGCATTTATTTAACATTTTACTAGTAATAAGAATGAAAAAACTGCAAGATTTTAATAGTGATTTTATTTAGGAGTATGAATTTTTTGAACTTTTACCTTTATCATTGGATTTTGTTATAACTGGTAAATTTTCACAGATGGTCTTTAGTTGAATAAAAAACTTGGAAACATTTTGGTAGTCCAAATAT
This sequence comes from Cygnus olor, assembly GCF_009769625.2. Taxonomy (NCBI): domain Eukaryota; kingdom Metazoa; phylum Chordata; class Aves; order Anseriformes; family Anatidae; genus Cygnus; species Cygnus olor. The sequence continues at coordinate 31,860,611 of NC_049198.1, forward strand.
TATTTAATCAGCATGTCTCATTAGTAAAAAGTCTTTTTTTTTTTTTTTTTTTTTTTGGTAGCTGGCATACATACAAAACACAATTTTTGATTGGATTTTTAAATTCATCATTGATTAAACTGGATGGCATCATATGATCTAACATTTTAATCACACATTATTTGAATTAAATGGAATTTCAAAACATGGAAGTTATAATAGTATAAATTGTAAAGGAATTTTTGTTTTGAGGCTTGTGCATGGAGGGAATGGGATGATGATCTAGAAAGCAAATAAGCCACTTACTCAGGGCCTCATCTAACCTGGTGTTGAAGACCTCTAGGGATGGGGCATCCACACCCTCTGGGCAACCTGTTCCAGAGCCTCACCACCTTCTGAGTTAGAATCAAAAAAACATATATGTATATATATATATATATATATATATATATATATATATATATATATAGTGGCTGGTTAAATATGATATTTGTAAGTATTTCAGATTGATGGTACCTCAGAGACAGTGCTGCAGCAACAGAACTGCAGCAGATTGAAACGCAATGGTTGCCTGAAAACTTGGGTTAGAAGGAATCCAGACAACAACTGATATCCAAGTTATTAGCTTTATAAGCATTGTGGTGAGTTGAGAGTGGTGGCAGGATACCATTAGACAGATTAGAAAGATTAGAAAGAGGGTTAAAAAAACACTTAAAATGGGACACGGAAAATTCAGACAAACAGGTTACAGAACAAACAAAAGTTCACCTAAAAACAAATCAGCTTTGGGGATTTTTTTGTTTGCCCTCTCTGGCCTGGGTGCCAGGCTTTTGCCATGGATGGGGATCAACCTATATGTACTTCTGTGTATTTTTTTTTTTTTTTATGTCCATATATTTTCCACTAACGGTTTCTCCTAGTGATCAGTCTGAGAGAGGAACAAAATAACTGCTGGTGTTGTCTGCGGTGTTTTGTTTTGTTTTGTTTTGTTTTGTTTTATTTTGTTTTGTTTTTGGGTGCTGTTTTCATCTGTGTTGATCTGTGAGGCTGGCTGTATGTTTGCATATATACATACACTGTGTGTGGGTGCTTGTCTGTCTATGGCCTACATGCTCAGCCTTGATACTCCTTAGGTCTGGGAGCACTGGAGCAGCCTTACCCCTCTATTGGGCTGCCTATTTTGGCAACTCCTAAAAAGCAAGCTTTTACAGGTCTGTGAAGAGATATTCATTATTTTATTCCTTAAATGTAAGGACTGGAATGTAATAGTTACACCTGATCTGCTTTTACTCACTTGTTCAGGCAATATCTTTAGGTGCTGTTGCATTGGGAACTTGGAAATGATGACTAGTAAAGACTAACTTGGAGCCACACACAGAGCAAACCCTAGCTGCAATGACAACAGCTACTAATACAAGCTAGTAATTAGTGCAAACTGAAGAGCTACATAACATTTCTCTCCAACTGTGCACTGATAATGAGAGTGAATATTGAATCCTCTAAATAAAGTGAGCTGCTTCATAGAAAGCTTCTCAGACTCTTGTCTTGAGTTATAACTTAAGGACCTAAACACCAACTCTCAACTGTTCCGGTAACAAAAACATCAGAGTTTTTTTGAGCAACCTGTGAAATGTGAAAGACACAGCAAGCACACTGAAGATTTTCTGCTTTTCTTGCATACCACAGGATTCCTCATACCAAAGTGAGCCACTGACCTGACTCTAGACAGTTCTTTACCAAACAAATGGAAAACATCTCACAGAGAAAATTATTGAGCTGTATTTGTAAAGGAAGAAGAGCTAGGTTTGTGTAGCTGCTGAATTTCTGAGACAAATAATCAAGGCAGGGCTCATTGAGAGGACTTCAAACTAGGTATGAAGGGGGACAGGGATGAAATGAGGCTCAATAGAGATGAGCCTGGGGGAGCAATGCCAGGGTTGAGGGTGACGTCAGCGGTGCAACTGAAGTGCGTCTTCACCAATGCACGCAGGATAGTCAACAAAGAGGAGGAGCTGGAAGCCATTGTGAGGCAGGCAAACAATGACCTAGTTGCTATCATTGAAATGTGGTGGGACCACTCCCACAGCTGGAGTGATGCAATGGCTGTCTACAAGTTCTTCAGAAGGGGCAGGCAACTTTTCCGGGGGGGTGTGGGGGGTGTGCTCTCTGTATTAGAGTGTTTCAACATTTTTAAGGTAATGATGAGGTAGAGTCCCTGTAGATAAGGATCAAGGGGGTGTCCAACAAGGTGCATATCCTGGTGGGGGTCTGTTATAGACCACCAAACCAGGATGAAGAGGTGGATGAGGCATTCTATAAGCAGCTGGAGGAAGTCACACAATTGCCGGTGCTTGTCCTCGTGGGGTACTTTAACTTCCTGGATATATGCTGGAAATACAATACAGCCCTGAGGAAGCAGTCTAGAAGGTTCCTGGAGTGTGTGGAAGACAGCTTCCTAACTCAACTGGTTATTGAGCCTACCAGAGAGGGTTCCCCACTAGACTTGATGTTCAAGAACAGAGAAGGACTGGTGGGAGATGTGGTGGTTGGGAGTTGTCTTGGGAAGACTGACCATGAAATGGTAAAGTTCTCTATTCTTTGTGAAGTCAGGAGGGGGGGTCAATAAAACTGCTACCTTGGACCTCTTGAGGGCACACTGAATTTTTCAGGACACTGGTAGGGAAGGTCCCATGGGAGTCAGTCCTGAAGGGCAGAGGGGTCCAGGAAGCCTGGACGCTCCTCGAGAAGGAAGCCTTAAAGGCACAGGAGCAGGCTGTCCCTGTGTGCCACAAGATGAGCTGGTGGGGAAGTAGGCTGGCATGGCTGAACAGGGAACTTCTGCTGAGTGTCCAGGAGAAAAAGAGAGTTTATGAAAGGGGCAGATAACTCAGGGAGAGTACAAGGAAGTCGACAGCATATGCAGAGAAAAAGTCAAGAAGGCCAAAGCTTTGAAAAAATCAGGAAGGCCAAAGCCCAGTATGAGCTCAACCTGGCCACTATGGTTAAGGATAACAAAAAATGTTTTTATAAATATATTAATTGCAAGAGGAGGGCCAAGGAGAATCTTCATCCTTTACTGGATGAAGGGGGAAACATAACTACTGAGGATAAGGAAAAGGCTGAGGTTCTTAACGCCTTCTTTGCATCTGTCTTTATTAGCCAGACCACTTATCCTCGGAGCACTCAGCCTCCCGACCTGGAAGTCTGGGGTCTGGGACAGGAAGCAGAAGAAACCCCCCACAGTTCGGGCGGAAACAGTTAGAGACCTGCTCCTCCACCTGGACTGTCACAAGTCCATGGGGCCAGATGGGATCCACCCAAGGGTGCTGAGGGAGTCGGCAAATGCGATTGCTGGGCCACTTTCCATCATCTATCAGCAGTCACGGTCATCTGTGGAGGTCCCAGATGACTGGAGATATTCTAATGTGATGCCCATCTATAAGAAGGGTCATAAAGAGGACCCGGGGAGCTACAGGCCTGTCAGCCTTACTTCAGTGCCAGGAAAGGTGGTGGAACAGGTCATCCTGAGTAGAACCATGCAGCATACACAGGACAAACAGGAGATCAAGTCCAATCAACTTCATCTTCTCTGACTGGGTGACCTGCCTTGTGGATGAAGGAAAGGCTACTGACTTCTAGACTTCAACAAGGCTTTTCACATGGTCTCCCACAGTATTCTCCTGGAGGAGCTGGTAGCCCATGGCTTGGACAGGTATACTCTTTGCTGTGTTAAAAACTGACTGGACAGCTGGGCCCAGAGAGTAGTGGTGAATGGAATGAAATCCAGCTGGCGACTGATCATGAGTGGTGTTTCCCAGGGGTCGGTGCTTGGGACGATCCTCTTTAATATCTTTATTGATGATTTGGATGAGGGAATTGAGTGTACCCTCAGTAAGTTTGCAGATGACACCAAGCTGGGGGAAAGTGTGAATCTGCCGGAGGGTAGGAAGGCCCTGCAGAGGGACCTGGTTAGGGTGGGTCAATGGGCAGAGGCCAACGGGATGATGTTCAACATGGCTAAGTGCCGGGTCCTGAACTTTGGCCACAATAACCTCTTGGGGCAGAGTGGCTGGAAAGCTGTGCAGAGGAAAAGGATCTGGGGGTGCTGACTGATGCTCACCTGAGCATGAGCTGGCAGTATGCCCAAGTTGCTTTCTTGACATCCTGGCTTATATCAGGAATAGTGTAGCCATCAACACCAAGGAGGTGATCATTCCCCTGTACTCTGCTCTGGTGAGGCTGCACCTTGAGTACTGTGTTCAGTTTTGGGCGGCTCATTACAAGAAGGACATTGAAGCCCTGGAACATGTCTAGAGAAGGGATATGAAGTTGATGGAGTTGCCTGGAACACAATTCTTACGAGAAGCAGCTGAGAGAACTGGGATCATTTAGTCTGGAGAAGAGGAGGCTCAGAGGAGACCTTATTGCTCTCTACAACTACCTGAAAGGAAATTGTAGGGAGCTGGGGTTCAGCTTCTTCTCACGGGAAACTAGTGATAGGACTAGAGGGAATGGCCTCAGGCTGTGCCAGGGGAGGTTTAGGTTGGAAATGAGGAGACATTTCTTCTCAGAAAGAGTAGTCAGACATTGGAATGGGTTGCCCAGGGAAGTGGTGGAGCCACCATCCCTGGGGATGCTTAAGGAAAGGTTGAACATGGTGCTTAGGGACATGGTTTAGTAGGTGACATTGGTAGTAGGGTGATGGTTGGACCAGATGATCTTGGAGGTCTTTTCAAACCGCAATGAATCTTAGGCTAAGTTAATATTGAGAAGCATATCATTATATTACATTGCATTGCACTTCTGTAATCATTATAATAACAATATACATATAATACATATATTTTTATATATGTATGTTTATTTATGTATACAAATATCTTCAGCTAGTCACACTTTTGTTTTTCTCTACCTCAACCCCTTTCATTCACCTGCCACAGAACTTAAAAAAAAAAAAAAAAAAAAAGCCATTAAATATATTTTAAAAAGAATCAGTAAAAGAATCAGTGTAAGTCCACTCCCTTACAGTTTACCATTCTTGCTACCCGAGATATGGAATAAATTATAAATCTGGTTAGTGAATGATTTTCCTAATTTCAAGTAATTATGATTTGGGAAAAAAAAATAAAAATAAAAAATGGTTGTAAAAGGGGGAGACACTGCTGTGTATCAAGGAAGACAAGTTGGTAGCAGAATGTAATATATATTTGTATTTTCTAAGATGTGTAAATGAAGTGTGATTGGAAAACAGAGGCTGGAGAATAAAATCAAACAATCAAGCAAACAATCCTGAGAGACTTGAGCTGCATGGGACAATGAAAATTGATTGATGTAGTACAGTTCAATAGCTAACAGAGCTACATAATTATATTAAAATTTTTGGGTCATATGGTACATAACAACCAACAGCATATGCAAGCATGATTTTAAAAATCCTTCTTTTTGTAGTCTTAACCAACAGATATTGGTACATCTGGCACTCTCTCTGAAATCTCAATAAATGTCTGTTCTTTTAATCATTAAAAGCACTTGAAATAAGTCTGCATACCACAAACCATTACATTATAACAGTGCTGACAAAAAGAGTTAGGTATCAGAAAAATATAATTTCAAAACCTTGATAAAATTTACTTCCTAAATATGTCATCTTAGCTTCCAAATTAAAAGTAAAATCCATACCACTTAAAAAGTATGCTTACATAGCATCATAAACATAACTTGTGGCTCAGTTAATTTTATATCTGGCTTATTTATTAGGACATGGAAACTTTGTTCCATATTAAGAAATGGATTCCTGCAACTGATACTTTTTCAACATAAGTTACTAATTTGACTGAAAGTTATAGAATCATAGAATCATAGAATATCCCAAGTTGGAAGGGACCCACGAGGATCATCGAGTCCAACTCCCAGCTCCACACAGGTCTACCCAAAAATTCAGACCATATGACTAAGAACACAGCCTTAAACTAAGAACGCTTAAACTCCGACAGGCTTGGTGTCGTGACTACATCCCTGAGGAGTCTTTTCCAGTGTGTGACCACCCTCTCAGGGAAGGACGTTTTCATGATATCCAGCCTGAACCTCCCCTGTCACAGCTTGACACCATTCCTGTGGGTCCTATCACTGGTCACTAACGAGAATAGGTCGGTGCCTGCCGCTCCGCTCCCTCCCGTGAGGAAGCTGTAGACCACGATGAGGTTCCCCCCTCAACCTCTTCTTTTCCAGGCTGAACAGACCAAGTGACCTCAGCCTCTCCTCATATGTCTTCCCCTCTAGGCCCTTCACCATCTTTGTAGCCCTTCTCTGGACACTCTGCAATAGCTTAATGTCCTTTTTGTACCGTGGTGCCCAAAACTGCACACAGTACTTGAGGTGAGGCCACACCAGTGCAGAGTAGAGCGGGACAATCACTTCCCTCGACCAACTAGCAATGTTTGATGTACCCCAGGATATGGTTGACCCTCCTGGCTGCCAGGGCACACTGCTGGCTCATATTCGACTTGTTATGAAACAAAACTCCCAGATCCCTCTCTGCAGGGCTGCTGTCCAGCATCTCGTCCCCCAGTGTGTACATATAGCCAGGGTTGCCCCTTCCCAGGTGTTGGACTCAGCATTTGCTCTTGTTAAACTTCATGTGTTTGGTGATTGCCCAGCTCTCCAGCCTGTCCAGATCTCTGTGAAAGGCCTCTCCACCCTCGACAGAGTCAACAGCTCCTCCTGGTTTAGTATCATCAGCAAACTTACTCAAACCACATTCTAGTCCTACATCCAAATTGTTTATGAAAACATTGAAAAAACCTAGCCCTCAGATGGAGCCCTGGGGGACCCTCCTGGTGACTGGCCACCAGCCTGGTGTGGCCCCATTTACCATAACCCTTTGAATCCTATCTGTCAGCTAATTGTTCACCTAGGTACTTTAGCATTTCTTTTTGTTATATATATTTAACTTACTGCAGAGTGTTTCATAGTTGTGCAAAGGCCCTAAGAGGGGAAAAAGCTCTGCCATTTTATTTTTTTTTTTTTCATGTCATAAAAGGAAATTGTGATTAACATAAAAACAAATCAGTTTCCAACATTTCTGAAAAACATGTTAGTGAAATCTTGACCTCCTTCCTAAGCATGACATACAGCACCTGCTTTATGTACTCAAAGATAATATAAATTGGTCTCCATTGTAATTCCAGCTGTCATGGGAACCTACTTACTATTCAGTGGCTCTTTGATTTGTCATGATTTGATGGCCTCTTATCATGTTCATAATGCACACTCTTTTTCCTTTCATTAGCAACAACTATTTCATCTCAACAGCAGCCCCTGATGAAAACAAAAACAAGTAAAAAAGTGTTTGTTTTTTTCCTCTTTTATTTTTTATTTTTTTTTTCTTTCCTCTAGCACCTGTATGACTATTCCCATCTTGGATCGTTACTACTCAGGTAATGCCAGCCAGTATGTATTTGATCAGAATAGCATCAATCTGAGAGTTTTCTTGAATACACTTTGAAATGGGTTTTCAAATTCATATCATACTTTGGTACTTAGAGTTGTACCACTATAAATCATTTTGAACTTTCTGTGAACTTCTGATTTATGCTCTTTACTAAGAGTACATGGATAGCAGGATTGAATTTTACATCTTGGAAACTCAGTGTGGTTGTTGCAGTTTGTTGGATATTTTGTAAGACATGGTCAGGTATAAGAAGGGATGTAAATTAAGAACTTAATTTTCTTTTTCTCTCACATTGTTACAAAATTTAGGGAACTGTTAACATCTATAGAAACTTTTTAATATCTTTTCATTTGAGCCTATTTACATCAAAGATAGTTTTCCAAAATATTCCTTTATAAATGTAGCAAGAACAGTTAATGTAACTGACTAGTTTAGTTTAGTTCTTGTTCTTATAGAATGGAGAGGTTGTCCTTGTAGAAGTACTTTTTTTTTGTTTGTTTGTTTTGGTTTGGTTTACCACTTTTCCCCCTATGGATTTATTATTTATTTATTTGTTTGTTTATTTATTTATTTATTTATTTATTTTTTCCCGTAGCAATGATGCAGTTGGCTAATGCCAAAAATCCTCAGCTTGTTGCGTGGAAGTTGGCAAGAAGCTTGTGCACAGCAGCTATTTTAAAACTAGTAACAGATCTGCAAATATAATTATACAGGAAACATAAAAGGAAAAGTTGTTACATTCCACCATCATTCTACTGAGAAATCATAGAGTGCTCGAAAACTCCTTTACGTGACAGAAGTTCTTAAACACAGATACAATGTTGCCTTTTTTTTTTTTTTTTTTTTTTTTTTTTTAAGAAGAAATTAAACCACAGAATCATAGCATCATATAATGGCTTGGGTTGGAAGGGACCTTAAAGATCATCTAGTTCCAGCCCCCTTGTCATGGACAGGGATGCCTTCCACTAGATCAGGTCTCCATCCAACCTGTCCTCAAACACTTCCAGGGATGGGACATCCACAGGTTCCTCTGGGCAACCTGTTCCAGTGCTTCATCACTCTCTGAGTAAATATTTTCCTCCTAACCTCTAATTGAAATCTCCTCTCTTTTAGTTTAAAATCATTCCCTTTTGTCCTATCTGCCAAAGTAAAAGGTCACTCTCCATCTTTTTTATAAGCACCCTTTAAGTACTGAAAGGCTGCAGTACAGTCTTCCCAGTGCCTTCTCTTCTCCAGGCTACGCATCCCCAGCTCTCTCAGTCTTTCTTCACAGGAGAGGTACTCCAGCTCTCTGACCATCTTTGTGGCTTCTGGACCCATTATAACCTCCATTGACCTGCTGGCCACACCTCTGTCAATGTAACCCAGGATACAGTTGGCCTTCTGGACTGCAGCTGTACATGGCTGGCTCACGTCAAGCTTTTTATAGACCAGGACCTTCTCTACATGACTTGTCTCAATGAGTTCTTCTCCCGGTATGGACTTATGCCTGGGATTGCCCTGACCCAGGTGCATCACCCTGCACTTGGCCTTGTTGAACCTCATGAGTTTCATGTGGACCCGTTTCCCAAGCTTGTACATACTCCTCTTTCCTTCCCCATATTTTGCTTCCTACACCACAGTATCCAAATTTAAAACCTACACGCAGACAATTTATTTTTTTTGAAGTAAGACAAAAATGAGCTTTTTTCTTCCCAACTCAGTGTTCCCCAACTACTTTTCTTGTAATGTATATCAAGCAGATCATTATTCTCATATTCTCCAGTGATGTGGTCATAGGAGTGCATTTGATACTTAGTGAATCAGTGTGAATTGTTGAAATATAACCCTAGAAATTACACAAATTGTGCTTCTAGAGAAGTAATATAATAGAATTTATCTGGTAATTAATGTATGAAATAGGAAAGATCAGAAAATAGAGTTCTGTAGAATTTTAAAAACAAGGATTCTACCCTCTACCGCTTCAAAAGTGGTTCCAAAAATCTCAGAAAAACATAACAAAACAAAACCTGAAACTTGTTCTAATATTATGGCTTTAAGTCAAACCAAAACCAAAACCAAAACAATAACAAAAAAAATAAAAACAGAAATTAACAAACAAGGAAAAAAAAAAAGATTTCTTGAAGGACACAAGCCTTCAACAATATTAAAAAATGTTTTGGAAGTATATGTTACATCTTTAATTAATTATTAATGGTCAGGTGATAACCCAGTCTATTACTAGAAAAATCAAAATCACAAATTTTGTACTTTCTTCCAGATATGTGTGTGTGAAACAAAAATAAAAATAGAACCTAAATCAATAGAAATATCGTACAAAATTTTCATTACTTAACAGCATTGTTCTTGGTAATACTAACATAAGATAATGACAGAGATCTGTCAAGATTGAGCTTGTGCTGAAAAATATTATATGCATGTATGAAACCTATAGGGTATAGAACAGGCATCCATGGAATAAAGCTAGAACATGCTGATAAGAAATAAACAGAGGCCTCCTCATATATCTGCATAATCACCAAAATTATAGGGTGAGGAACTAGTTACTCACTATTTTCCCTGGCAAATGTCATACTATTAATATCCTTTGCTTGTATCCACAAACTTAGACATAGATATATGTATAAATAGAGTCTCAGTAGTAACTAGCCATTAAATACAAATCTGTGCTGCCAGGTTTCACGATTCTCAATAACCAGAAACCCAGATATCCATGTTCCTTGTTTTGGAGGAGAAATAAGTTAGCTTTTAAAATGTTATAATTTATGTCAGAATAGTTTTTCAGGTATCAAATGCATATACGTATATATATATATATGTATACACATATTCACATATATATATATATATACGTATATATATACATGTATTTGATCTGGTAGAATATCATGAAATACTCTCCATAACAGTAGAACTATCCATGAACAAGGCCAATATGTCTTTATATTCCAACCATGAAACCAGTTATTTAATTTCTTCAACTAACAGAGCTCTAGATTTCAACATATTTGTATTTTTCATATTCACAACAATATTTTTGAAGTGGAGGATATATTATGCCACAGATGGAAAAAGTCAAACTAAGCTTTGTTTTGTACCTTGTGTAAATAAAAGAATGAAACAGATGCTTATTAATTAAGAGTAGGAAGGTGATGGCAAGGCTCAGTGGCACATTGCACCAGCTGTGAAGACTAGAGACAGCATTTTTCCTCCATCCGTCCATTTTCATATTATCGAGCAAATATTCCAAGTGTCAGAAAAAGTGTCAAAAGAAAATGATAGTGAGAACTAAGAATTCATTATTGCTAAAGCTTGACAAAGTTTTATGTCTTTCACATTTCAATCACACATCCAGGTGAGAGAAGAAAAAAGAGAAAATATAGAGGTTTTGTAGATATTCTGGGTACATGATGTCCATCCTTATTTTGCAGGTACTGAATAACTAAGAACTTGCATTCACACAATATGCCAACATGACTGACAACACAGTTTTAAGTTTGAAGGACACTTGTGCTCTCTGCCTGTGAGCATTTTAAAATTTAGATGAGGTGAAAATAAAAATTATGAAAAAAAAAGAAAACATCTCCATCAGCTTGAGGTTCATTTTCTATATTCCTCCATCATGAAATGAATCTGCGCTTTGGTCAAACATACTGAGATTTAAAGGAAATGAAGACAGAAAGTAAGGGAGGACAGAAAGGAAGGGCAAGGGCAAGGGTGAGGGCGAGGGCGAGGGCGAGGGCGAGGGCGAGGGCGAGGGCGAGGGCGAGGGCGAGAGCGGGGCAGGGAAGGAAAGAGGAAACTCGAGGAGATTTGAGGAGAGAAGGGGAAGGGGAAGGGGAAGGGGAAGGGGAAGGGGAAGGGGAAGGGGAAGGGGAAGGGGAAGGGGAAGGGGAAGGGAAGGGAAGGGAAGGGAAGGGAAGGGAAGGGAAGGGAAGGGAAGGGAAGGGAAGGGAAGGGAAGGGAAGGGAAGGGAAGGGAAGGGAAGGGAAGGGAAGGGAAGGGAAGGGAAGGGAAGGGAAGGGAAGGGAAGGGAAGGGAAGGCAGGGCAGGGCAGGGCAGGGCAGGGCAGGGCAGGGCAGGGCAGGGCAGGGGAGGAGAGGAGAGGAGAGGAGAGGAGAGGAGAGGAGAGGAGAGGAGAGGAGAGGAGAGGAGAGGAGAGGAGAGGAGAGGAGAGGAGAGGAGAGGAGAGGAGAGGAGAGAGGAGAGGAGAGGAGAGGAGAGGAGAGGAGAGGAGAGGAGAGGAGAGGAGAGGAGAGGAGGAGGAAGAGGACCAATCTAGTCTCATTATGTTTACTAGAGAAATTAAAGAAACAACAACAACAACAAAAACACAAGAACACCTGACCACTACAGGAAAAGATGTTATGCATTGTCAGAAGTAGGTGCATAAAATGCATATAGAATATTTTTAAATACTATTCCTATAGTAATCTGATTATTTCAGTAAAGTCAGTATGCTATAAAATATCAATTGACACTTTTTCTTTAAAATATTTCAGACATTAAATATTCTTCATCAAGTTGGTTGCTTGTATGTAAATATTTGCATTAATTGCAATTAAAGTATAAATTTAAATATTTCCATTAATTGCAACTAAAACTGCACAGAAGGGTTAAACCAGATTGAATTACTTCTAAAAATTATTTCTGCAATTACTAGTAACACAAAATACTTTATTGAATAAGGAAAACTTTAATAGAAGTACTTAAATATTACGTAGTACGTAATACATAGTACAATAGTACATAGTACAATAGTACATAAATATTATCATACAGTGGAGAATTACCTAATTACCTAATAGCTCAGTTGCTTAGCTATTTTTTTTTTCTGAAATTTTAAATGGCTCATTAAGCTTGCTTTGTGTAATTTTATTGGGTTTGGACATTTAACTAAATGAGCTTGAATTCCATTTTACATGCAAAATAGAATTTGCCTACCACTACCACTCTCCAAAGAAAATAAAAATTCTAATTAAGTAATCATTTTGATTAGTAGAGGCTTCTAAATGTACATAGACTTTTGGTAAGTAATTATTATTTAATCCTTAAAACTAAGTATAGTGCTTATTAAGTGGAAATGACTAATATTTTCTTTCTAAGAAAAAAGTCAATTAACAGACCTTGAAACATGCATTTTCAGTTTCTCTGAAATTATATTTGTGAATTCAGACCAAATGGGTTGAACAAGTTTCATTAAGTATAGGAGTAGATTTGGTAAGTAGTATGGGGGTAGTCTACTTCCTAGCTTGTTACTTGATATACATCCATTTTGTATGTAACAGACCTAGATTCAGTTATCTTTCTTCACTATTATAACCTGTTCCTATAAAGTCCACCATCTTTGAGGCTGACTGCTCTGAATCAATCGCAGTATTTTGCCTAGTATTTTATTGTATGGGAACTGAAACTAAAGTTTTCTAAATCAAATATCTCAGGTAAATGATTTATTAACCATGTTAATGAATCATTGAAAATCTTGAAAGAAAATAAGTATTCAGTGAGTACATATATCTTCAATAGATATGTGGAGTGAGACTATGGTCAAAATTTTCAGGATGATGTCCCACTGAAGTGACATCTGATTTTGCCATCTCCTTGCCATTATGTTTTGGCATATTCTGAGATGGAACAGTTTTAATCTTTCCAGTTCAGTAGTCTCCATTTTATATAAAGTATATATTTATGTAAAACAAAAAAAAAATATCAATGTGTAAGTTTAAGAGTATGGTCTCTCAGCATATCCAGTAAGATGTTCTTCTTAATTCTGGATACAAACCCAGGACTGGGGTGGCATAAACATCCACAAAGAGATAAGTAAGTTGGGGAGGGGGGGATGACTTTTTTTTTTTTTTTTTTTTTAATAGTTCTCAGGCCTCCTCTCCATTACTATTCATGGCTAAGAACCTTCAAAGACCATAGCCTTCTCTACAAGCTGAACTACATTGCCTCTGTGGAATTATATAAGCACAACTAATTTAAAATAACCCTGGTAAGAGGTAATTGCTTTCAATGTGTATTGATAATGATTGAAACTGGCTTGAAACCAGACTGTCTTTTAACCACTTTCTTCACAACAGCTTCTAATCCAGGAACTGGTATACATATATAGATATATATACATACACAAAGGCATATACAAATGTGTACACATACATTTACATATACACATAAGTGCACATATGTATTTTTGTATGATAGAACTCAAGGATTCTGCCAACGTAATGTGCACTTCTTCATTTTCTTCTATCTGCACCTATTGGGCTTTTGTTGTTTTTATGGTAATGGTGAAAATTTGAGGATGTGGAGGTTAATATCTCATCAAAAATTTGGTGGAACCCTCAGTCTTTTTTCTACACATTTTCCTCTCAACAAAAGACTAAAAGAAGATTAATGGTTATGAGTAATTTGGCAACATAACTCTTTCAAGAATCCTAATGTCAGTGGCCAACCTAATAATTAAAATTATGAGAATTAAGAAACTAATTTCTTCCTTCTAATTCTGACAAACAAGCTGAATTACTTTATGTTTCTCCAGTCCTGGAGAGGTCAACATTTGAAAGGAAACACATCACATTTTGCCAAAGAGATAAAGGAAAAGAGTAACTTAATTGTTATGAAAATCAGTGAGCACTTACCAGTAAGGCCACTCCAATGTGAAAAAGTACTAACTAATATCTCAGTTAAGTATTCTGAAGTTCTACTGTTATGAAATGAAATATAGTTATCTAGTGTATATGTCAGACATTATAGAAGATTATCTGTTAGATTTTCAATCTAAAATTTTGGTAGCTTTATTTATCCTACATACAAAGTGTGACTGATTGGATGACTCACATTATTAAGGTATACCAACAGATGTGAATAGTAAAACTATTTATCTCCACTGTTCTCTTAGGTTAATAGTTATTACAGAAATTTCAAATAAAATGTAAACACCACAAACCCTTTTCTGATAACTACTCTCCAGAAGACTATTTTGAAGCCTCTTCCATTGTCAGTTCCACAGATACACTAAATACACCTTAAGAGGCTTATCACAGCCTGTTCCAGATTGTATTGGCCTACATTTCTACATTTACATAAAACTGTAAACTATGTTTTTTTTTTTTTTTTTTTTTTTTTTTTTTTTTTTTTTTTTATGAGCAGTGTGTGTTCACATCAGAAGGGATGAAAGTCCGGAAGAGTGGTTTCCCTGACAGTACATTAGCTTGATCATTTCAGCAAAGCCTTCAGCCATTCTGATTTACACTGGAGACAGGAAGAGTCCACTACCCATGTCCAAAGAGAGCTTGTCTCAATTTGTGCCCCCACTGAGGGTATTCAGAAGGGTTATCTGTTTGAACAGAACTGTAAGGCTATTCTCTGCTACTGTTGTTAGACAGATGAGAGATGAGGTTTTCTAGAGGTTGACAAAGCAGGTACCCCAGCTACTAGGACGACCTGCAGCTGAGTTCTGTATCTCTATGTACAGCAGAAAAGATCTAGAAAGATTAATCTCACATGGCTAAAATTGGTCTCTATGGCTCCATGAGGAAACAGTCTCAAACCACTAGGGGAGGTTTGGATCAGATATCAGGAAGATTTTCTTCATGGAAAGGGTGGTCAAACATCGGGAGGGTTGCCCTGGGGAAATGGTGGAGCCCCCATCCCTGGAGATATTCAAGAGACATGCTCACTATTTGGATAAGCATTTGAAAGTCATTACCTGCTGCATGTATTTACTTTGTTTGCTAAGGATAACAAAATACATTGTTATATTGTTTGTAGATTGTTGTTGTAATCAACATTTTCTTTTAAAATTTTAATTTTATATAGTTACATAAATATGTTGTAGCAGAAATATGACGTGATACTTAATCCTTACTGGAAAAAAAAAAAAAAAAAGGCATAATATTTGAGGTGTGCCATTTTCAAATACTTGTTTGTACTCGTAACTTAAATAATAGGTTTAATTTCAGAAACCGTATGTTGCAAGCAGTTATGCTATGGTGTATCTAATAGCTTTTGTTTAATTAAAAGAAGAAAAAAACAGCTGAGCTTTACATTTCAGCAATGAATATTTAAAATAGCTATTTTTAAACAGAACCTGATTAAATATTCTCGCTAGCTGCACAGAACTTCCTTCACATTTTCTTCATACAACACTGATTTCTAGGTCAGGTAGGCAGGTAATAACAACTAATGTTATTTGAAGTGGTAAAATAAATTGATTAAATAGCTACAAATGGTATGATAAAACTGTTTGTGGCAAAATATGGGATATGTTACATTAATAACTGCAGTAAAACAAAGGTGGTCTAGAATTCTCACTTGTGAGATCTAATGCAAGATCTGCATGTTCTAAAACACAATTTCAAGCATTTCAACCCTGTCCTTTTTTTTTTTTTTTCCTCTACACTAGCTGTTACTCTTGCGGTTGAAGAATTCCAGAAGAAACAAGAAAATAAACACATATCATGTGTTATTAAACAACAGCAAAAAATAGATTGTTTTGATGTCTCCACATTTTAGCACACACCAGTATATAATCTCTCTGATGATATAGACTTTGTAGATACAAAACACATTCTCTCAGGAATTTTTGTGTGAGCTAAGAATAATATCTCAAAAGCTTCATTTTTTTCAACCCATAGCCTTCTGTAGTTTAAACAGATACTTTAATATTACCTGGTCAAATACACAAAGCAGAGGAGTGTTTGTACTCCCTATTGCATTTTTGAGAAGTTTTGTTGTACAGTGAGTTAGGCTCTTTTATTTTTTTATTTTTTATTTTATTTTTTTTTTTTTTCCCAGCTTTGGATATCTATTCAAGACCTGCTTCAGTTAATTAGTTAAACTGAATTGTATGTTCATATTCCGCTTTTCATCTCTCAAATGGAAAATGACGGACAGCACCTGCTCAGGAAAGTGCAGAAGGATGATGATAGATAAAATTATTAATGACATGCAGTGTGCAAAATTTCTAGGGATGTACTTAAGAATTCCTTTTATAAAGAAACACAGAGATAGTAGTCTATCACAGAGAGGACAAATCTTTCATTTTCCTTTATATGGGATCATTATGTAATCCATAGCAATTATTTCATGTAGTAGCCCTACCGTATGCGTCTAAGAGATCAGCTACTCTAGAAGCTAACAGTAATATATATATATAAAAAAAAAAGAGTAGTTCTCATATGTACATACCTAAAAAGTAAAATAAAATAAAATAAAACAAAATAATAAAATAAAATAAAAAATAAACATAAAGTACAAGACCCCTTTGCAGATTGTCAACTTTTACTGTTTTTCTTTGATCCATTACTACAGATCTGGCAAGTTTTAGTCAGTTTTAATTAGATGATCCACAAATAAGCTTGGTTGAATACTTCAGAAATGCAGGATTATAATACAATCTGAAAAAAAAAAAATATTTTGTCTAAAAAAAAAAGTTACAAAAGTGTTATTTTTTCTGAAACTGATTTAAATGAATAGGAAAAAAAAAAAAAAAGGTTGAATTCTGAGGAAAAATATACTATAATACCAGAGTCTTTCGTATTTATTAATTTCTATTTCGTTTTCATATTGTCATTATTTATATCCCTTTATACTTGGCACTGTTGGGATTACACTTCAAATATTATTCTCCTTTGGGCCCCTTACTACGAGAAAGTTATTGAGTTGCTGGAATACATTCAGAGAAGAGCTGGTGAAAGCACTAGACAACAAGACACATGAGAAGTGGCTGAGGAAACTGGGGTTGTTTAATCTGGAGAAAATGAGGCTGAAGGGAGACCTCATTTCTCTCTACAACTCCTTGAAAGTAGACTGTAACAAAGTGGGTGTTGGTCTCTTTTCTCAGGTGTCAGGTTATATAATATGTAAGGAAATGGACTCGTTGTACAAGGAGAGGTTTAGAATGGATATGTGGAAGAATTTCTAAACAGTGGTTCATTGGAACAGGCTGTCCAGGCAGGTCATGCAGTCCCCATCCCTAGAGGTATTTAAAAGATGTGTGGATGTGGGTTTAGGGACATGGTTTAGTGGTGGACTTGGTAGCATTAGACTGATGGTTGGAACTGAATCACAGAATCATAGAATCATTAAGGTTGGAAAAAAAAACTCTAAAATAATCTAGTCCAACTGTCCAGCTACCACCAATATCACCCACTAAACCATGTCCCTAAGTACCACATCTACCCTTTCCTTAAACACCCCCAGGGTTAGTGACTCCACCACCCCCAGGGATAGTGACTCCACCACCTCCCTGGAAAACCCGTTCCAATGCCTGACTACTCTTGCTGAGAAGAATTTTTTCCTAATATCCAACTTGAAGCTCCCCTCCTGCAACTTGAGGCCATTCCCTTTTGTCCCTCTTTCTAGTTACTGGTAGAAGAAGTAGCCAATGACTTAACGATTTATTAGATTGGAAAAGATGACTGAACTCACCATGAAGACAAAAATGATAAACAAACACAATATTAAGCACACATATTACATCTTTTAATGTATTATTTTAGTGTGAGTTAGGAATGCTTCACTAACTAGTATAGATAGATTTTCAATTATCATCAGAATCATCTTACTGATGATAGAAATGAAGAAAAGAGATTGACATCACTCAATGGGTCATATCCAGGACTATCGAATTAAAACAAAATAAACTTCTGACAAAACCTATGAAAGATTGTTTATTCCTATTAAGTTTTGATTATTATTTTTACATGCTGTTTATCTTATTTTCATTCCTGTTGCAGATTGAGACTGCTAGAGTTTGGGATTCTGCTCACAAACCAATATAAACCTTCTGCTTTCAAGCCTTCCTCTGATGTACTATAGGAAAGTTTAACAACCAGTCATACAAATTACTAGTGTTATTCTGTGCCCCACATTCTATAAGAAAGAATTGGTTGGTAACCTACTACAGAGACAGACTGGTAAACTATGAGATCCCAGGACATCCCAGATTCAAAATAGTTCATGTGCACTACTATAGTGAGTCTTTCATTGTGATGTGCTGTAACTGCTAGAGCAAAGAACGTGTTTTATACTAGAAAACAAAAATAACATGTGAAGTTAGTATGGAAGAATATTAGAAATATGTAGTCTTTGCATATTATTCAAAGATGGGATAAAAGAGTTGATCCACATGGGTATATATCAATGATCTTAAGTTAAGAGTTTATACCCACTTTAAACACTACTATTTTTATTTCAGTCTGATAATCATTTTATGTAAAATATATGCAGATATATTTACTATCTTTAAGATATTCATTTATTTTATTTACAAGAAAATAGCTTTTAATAGTCACATGAGTTAGAATATTTCAATATTTTTTTACAGACATCAAACTCAGGGCACTACTACTCTATCTTACATGTATATTTTTTTATAATTCTAGGGTCAGTGAAATAACACTGAAACAAAGCCTGTGTGAATTCAATACCTGAGACTATATGAAAAAAACAAAATGCACATGCAAAAGTGTGCAAACTATACAGCCTATATACAATGTTCAAAACCGTACAAATAGTTTGGCAAAGCATTTTACATTTCCTTTAAACAAAATGATAATCAGAACTACGTATAGGAACGCCATGTTTATAGTTTGATAAGAACTGACTCACCATTATAAATTAAAAATAAAAACAATTATATTAGGGTTGTTTTATTCATCTTATAATTTCATTAACTTCTAGTGTTTTATATGATGTTATCGCATATGATATCTCTTCTTTACCTTGTGGATGAAGTTAGGTGAGAGAGAGAGAGAAGTATAGGGTTCTTTCTGGGTATCGATAAGGCCTGACAACTAACGGCTACTAAAACAGCTTCTCTAATAAGACAGAATAAAAGGAATATATGAAGTAAATAATTCTTACATGCCCTCAGATTCTTGGAACATGATGTTGGTACTGCATAAAAGAATGGGCTTTTCCCAAAGGGGCTTTTCTCCATGTTTGCAATCTGCACAGAATGCCATGGGAAAATCTATCCAGAGTCCATCCAATGCTGCACAAACATGGAGCACTCAACATCTGAAGGCATTTAAAACTTACATGATGTCTATATTCCTCCTAGTATTACGTCTTAATAAAACAGCTGTTTTATAAGTGACTTGTTCCCTTTCTGACTGAGGTGCAGAAAAAGCCATTAACTGTTTCTCTCTTTCACTTCACCTGTACCCCTCAGAAAACCAGAACAATATCCCCTGTTATTTACTTTATTTTTTCATAATTTGAAAATGAATTTATTAATCAGTCTTTCATGTGATCATCTGCTATATCTAGTGGCAACTATTATAGTCCAGTATATTGTGTCATTACTTGAAAATTTCAGAAAAAAAACTATTAAACTACAAAATAATAACAAAAAAAGTGTTAAGCAAAAATTTTGTTATCAACCCTCACAACTAACTAACTAACTAAATAAATAAACAAATAAATAAATAAATAAACCTTAACAAAAAATATATAATTATTTTAAGATAAAACTGTTGAGTTCTGAGGAATTTTCATAATTCACTTCTATGAGAACAAAATACATTATTGATTTGTTCTTAAGGTTTAAGTTGGTACTCAGCATGGGAATAAACTTCTGAAGGAGAGAAGAACATAACAAATGTTATAATTTGGTTAAACATAGATCATTCCAGATCTTTACAGCTCACTTGGACCTTTGGCATTTCTCAGATTCTTAAATCAGTGACTTCAAGTCAAGTATATAAAGTTCAGGTATATAAATGATTCAAACAAAGTGTGGTTTATTTCACTTCTACTCTGCATTATTCAAGCAGACATTTTGAGACAAAGAATTGTTATGAAATCTGTAACTGGAGCATTAAGTTTAGCACAGTTTCACTTGCATTTAGGCACAAGTGCTAAAAAACCTGCTGTATGCCTAGAACACTAGGTTTGAGATTCTCAGAAGACAAAAGCCAATAGCTTGCATTAATAAATTATGAACTAGAAACTGAATTGATTTTTCTAGGTCTTAAGTGCTTAAGGAACTGAAGATCTTTTTCAATACAACATATAGGCACAAAAAGATTTATTTTCAGAAACAGATATATTTTAAAATGTTGCACTGTTTATTCCCTACTACCATCTCAAATATTCTGTGAAATTTTACCTCTAAGATACATATATTAAAAGACTTTAGTAAGTTGAGATGGTATGTAAATACTGTATTTTATATATATACATATATTTAAAAGGAGAAGTTTTGAATCATTAGTGCATATAGAATCAGAAAAAAAAGGCACTATCTACAGATTATTATTTTGGAAAATTATTTAAAAATCTGCCATTGAAATAGCACTGTTTAAAGTTTTATGTGCTGTGAAGCTTAAAAAAATTTAATTGAAAAACGAAACAAAACAAAACAAAAAAACCCACAATTTTCAATAAGAACACAAAGAACACAAAAAGTCTGTTATTTTTTTCTTAGTGTTGTTTTGTCCCTGTATGAGAAAAAAAATAGTTTAGTATACTTATTCTTCACGTATTTTCACATTTTTTTCTATTAAATTTCTTATCTAACTTAAATTGTATTTTTCTTAATGAAGGCTGTGAATTAATAGTAGTTTGTACTTTATTTTAAGTAGTTGAAAAGTTCAATGAATTTTTTAGAAGTCTGACATAGCTGTCTGAATTGCTAAACACATTTTATTGCATATTAACTGTGTTGTTTCCATACAGTTTTTGTGTATATTTTTACTGTTATGATGCTAATAACTTTTAATATTAGAAACTATAGAATATTAAACATTATTTTAAAACACAAAGGCAATATGCTTCTTTTGTTTGTTTGTTTGTTTGTTTCACTTTAAGTGGAGGTTAGTTAGCTTGGAATGAAAAATTACCGAAGTAGAGAGGTCATCAATTTAAACTGTTATTCACAAAATCAGACTTGTCATTTACAGCTAAGATTGATACTGTACGAAATGGCTCATGACTAAAATGTCTCATGATTTTCAGGTTATAAAGTTGTAAATTTCTTACCCTAGCACTAAATGAATTGGAAAAAAAAATAGAAGAGTTTTAATTTTATATATTTATATGTTTTACATTTTTATATGTTTACAGGCTAGGCCTACATCAGACTAAGACTTTTCTGTATATGAAAAATATGTATGAATGTTGATATGTGTTCAAAGGGCAATACACCGGAGAACGAGCAATCCAAGAGATTTCTGGAACATACTGGAAGCAATTGATTAATGTATAGTATCCATGAACAAACTATGAGGTTCTGGCTGGGCCTGTTGTTCCCAAGCAAGGTGAGCCTGGACTGCAGTGACCATCACAATGCAGAGTGTAGGATTCTGAGGGGAGTAAGCAAGAAAAAACTACGGCATTATAGCCCTTAGACTTCCAAAGAGAAGATTTTGTCCTGACCAGGAATCAATCAGAGGACTGCTAAAGAACCTGGGAAGATCTGGTTCACCTTCGTGTGACTCTTCAGAACGCAAGAATAGTTCTTTCCAATGTGCCAAAAGCCAAAAAAGTGTGACAAAAAGCCTGCATAAATTCACAAGGAGATCCCTCGTTATGGGCTATTTGGATGGAGTACAAAGATACTGCCTTTGCTTGTAGGAATGAAGTTAAACAGAGCCAAGGCTCAGCTGAAACCAAAAGAAGCACAGAAGGTGAAGGGCAACAAGGACAGTTTCTGTTATTACATCTGTACTGAGCAAAAGTCTACAGGAAGCTCTGATCTACAGCTCAACATGGCAAACAACTTAGTGACAAGGTACATGGAAAAGGCCTTCTTTTTCTTCAGTTGTAATTGGTAAGATCAACAACCCTCAGACCTGCCAGCTACCTGAGCCTCTAAACAGGGTATTTGGGAGTGAAGCAGTACCTGCAGAATGAGAGGGATGAAACAGGATACATCCAAGGATGCTGATGGAGCTGTATAACCCTATATCATCTCTGAGAGGTCACAACAATCAGGTAAATTCCAGATGACTGGGAAAAAGGAAGCTTCACTCATCTCCAAAAAGAGCAAGAAGGAGGATGCAGAGAAAGAAAAGCATGTCAGCCCCATCTCGGTCCTAGGAAGTGAGATGGATCAAATAATTATTGAAGTCCTTTCTGAGCACATGAAAGACAAGAAGTTGACTGGTAGAAGCTAGATGGGGTTTATCAAGGACAAAACCTTCCTGACCAATCTCATTGCGAGTGGTGATGAGACGAGTGGCACTATGAGAGGGCAGTGAATGTTGTATTCCTTGATTTCCCTCTCCTACAGTCTCCATTTCAACAAATTGATGAGATAAGGGGTGGAGCAAAGTGGACCATAAAACAGGAAGAAAATTGGCTGGGCTCACAGGGTTCTGAGGAATCCCTCATGAATCTGTACTGGCACCAGTACTACTTATTGATGACCTGGATGATGGGATATAACGCACTGTCAGCAAGCATGTCAACAATATGAAATTTGGGAATCCATATGCTAGAGGGCAAGGCTGTTAGTCAGAGAGATCCAGATTGTTTGGAGACGAGAACCAACAGAAAATTCCTGGAACTCAGGAAGTTCAAATGCAAACGCTGGGGCACTGGTCAGGAACATCTCTATGGAAATTGCCCTGGGGAAACCAGGCCGGTCACAGTGGCAGCAGAGACCTGGGAAGGAACAACATTGGTTTTATGCGGTTTTATGGGTGTCTACAATAACAATTAATTGTTTGCCTGATGAGATGATGCAGATAAAAGAGAGATTCTTCAAGGCGCACAAAGATAGGATGAGGTTATGGGCAAATGTTTAATGTGGGAAATTCAAGCAAAATAAAAAGTTGTGGCATATTATCCCCAGTGGTTCAAGATGGTGTTCAAGATTTTGTTGGATAACCTGACACTAACAATTTAGAAAAATGTTAGTAGGGCACCTAAGTTCTTTTCCAACTCTTTTGATTTGGAAAATATGTAAAAATAGTGAGAAACTTCAGCTCTGAAAAATTCCGTCCATTTCCAGCATGGAAAACCTCAGCTCTAATAAAATGTCTGCATTCTATAACTGGAAAAAAATATAGTGTCAATAAATAGTTGAAGTTTATTGTAGTAGTAGAGGTAGATATGAGCATATCTTAACTTTCAGCATGAAAAAAATAAAACAGAACTTATATTTGCAATGAAAGCAGACAAACAACCCTAAACAGCTGTTCTTTGAATTGAGAGGTATCATGTAAGTCAGTCTAGATGACTTATATTACAATTAGGCCTCAACTAAAGTTTAGTTTAGTTTACTGCTCTCTAGCAGTACAACAAAATAATGTACTATTTGTTACAATAATTGCTGTCCACAGTGTTATCAATTTTTTTTTTCTTCATACCCAAACATTTATTGTGTTATAGTCACAATCTTAGTACAAGAAAACTGCAGATAAAATGTAAAGAATTGTATGAGGTCATTTAATCATTTGGTGAATTGGACTGAACTGAAAATTTTGTTTATAAATCCAAATAGGTTTACTTGACTCTCTTATTCTTTAAGACAAAACCCAGAAAATCTGTCCATGTGTCTTGTCTCCAACAGAACATATTCATTACGTTAAGGTTCTTCCTTCATGCAATATGGCTGACTTTTCTCAAAGGCAGTGTTAGTCTCAGTAAATAAATAAACAAACAAACAAAACAAAACAAAAACACTTTCTTGAAGATAGTGACAGAAATTGTTATAAATCTTCTGCTTACTTTACCAAGACTTATTTTCTTTCTGACTTTACACTAACAAGAATAATGTGATACTCTCTGCAACTTGATGCAATGCTTGACCAATGCTTGTCACTGAAATAGAAAGAAAACATGTCTTTTTGGGAGGAAAAAATAGAATAAAAGAAAGAGTTCCTGTTCTGAACAACTGAATAGAATCAAACACTTAAGAGTTTTTTTTTTTTTTTTTCTCCCTTGCCAAAGCAGTATCTATGTCTTCATATTTTCCAGATTTTGAAATAGTTGAAATAGTTGAATAGTTGAAATTCCATCATCAAATCAGGCAGAGTTTAATTAGGTCATTCATTAAATCAAATGAAAAGTTGAATTCATAAGGAACTAATGAACTCAAGCTGAACATAAGTTGATTTATTATCACAGAATTTTCAAATATTTTCCTTCATATCTTTAGAGAGACTCTTTTCACAAATCAGTGTTCTGTTGAAAGGACTGACTGTTGCAAAAATAAGCCTTCCAGTTCACTATTCCATGTCCACTACTAAAACACCTCTAGAAGCCATATCTAGAGTTACATAATTGTTTTTGGATCTTGTTGGATTACCTCTATGCAGTTTATTTACAGATACTCTATTGCCAATTAACTTTTGAGAGATACATATAATCATAGCAAGATTGCAGCCCTGGACTTCAAGAGAGAAGAGCTTGACCTCCCTTGGGGAACTGCTCGAAACAGTCCTGTGGGATGGGTGGAAGATGGGTCCAGAAAAGCTGGCAGATGTTCAAGGATCACCTCCTGTGATCTTAGGAAAGTTGCATTTGGGGGTGGGGGTGGGGGAAGGGGCAAGGGGCAGGCACACATGGTTGAACAAAGAGTTTTTAGCAAAACTAAGACTTATAAAGGGAATATACAGAAGGTGTAAAAAAGGTACAAGTAGCACAAGAAGTATACAGTGATACTGTCCGGGAAAATGTAGACACTGTTAGAAAACCCAGAGCCCACATGGACTTGAATCTGGCAAGGGATGTCAAGAGCAAGAAGAAAATCTATGTAAGTATGCCTGCAGAAAAGGTCAATTAAAGAAGATGTAGTCTTGCTACTGGCACGGGATATGGAAAAGGTGGGTGTACTGAATGAATTCTTTGCTTCAGTCTTTATCAGACCTTGGACACTAGGTGAAAGCCTGGAACAAGGAAGGTTTGCATAGGCAGAAAAGGGTCGTGTTAGGAATTCTTGAGCACAATGGATATTCATAAGTCCATGGGCATAAATGGGATACACACATATAAGTGCGAGATCATTCTAATCATGGTGATTGTGAGAGATGTCTCAAGACTGGAGAAAAACAAATGACACTCCTATCTTCCAAAGGAAGAACACAGGAAACTAAGACCTCATCTTGATCCCTGGGAAGGTGTTAGAACTATTCCTGGAAATCATTTACAGGCTTATAATGGACAAGAAAACTGATAGGAGTCGTCATCATAGATTTAACAAAAGGAAGGCTTGACCAATGTGATAAAATTCTATGATGAAACAAAAGGGCTGGTAGATGAGGGCAGAGAAATTGATGTCATATATCATGACTTTAGTAAGGCTTTTGATCCTGTCTCCCATAACATCCTTGTAGAGAAGCTGTTGCACTATGGGCTGGGTGAGCAGACCATGAGATGGACAAAAAACTGGCTGAACAGAGAGGCTCTGAGCATGGTGACTAGTGGAACAAAGTATAGGCAGGTAACTAGTGGTGCATCCCAGTGATCAACGCATGTGTCCTAGGAAGAGTACAGATTTGCTGTCCAGATGTGCAGGGATGGGATCAGGAAAAACAAGGCACGGATAGACCTGAGGTTGGCAAGGGATGAAAAGAATAACAAGGAGGGATTCTATAAAGACATTGCTCAGAAAAGAAAGGTCAAGGACAGTGTACTCCTTCTGACAAAATAGAAGGGAGAACAGGTAAAAACAGCCCTGGAGAAGACAGAGAGTGCTTTAATTCTCATTTTCAGTACTGGGAAAATGGTCTAGTTCATCAGAGCAACATCATTCTCCTTATTGCAATTATCTTTTGTATTTAAATCTCATGCAATCCACTAGAACAATACAATATTGTGATACAGATGCAAATGAAGATATCTTCTTACATGACACTGAATATATGTTTTCATTCTTCTGTGAGGAACTATATTTCATTTGTCTGCTAATAAGTTTATACAACATCTTTCAAAGAAAGTTCAAGTTTTACATCACCTGTAGAGACACAACAGCTGAAAATATGTATGTAAAACAGAAACATATTTTGCAATGAAAATTAAATACTGAAATATACAACATCTAACACTATGAAAATACTGCAGTATTTGACTTCTGCCTTAATTATGTTTAAACATGAAATTTCAAATATATGTTATTGATCTGGGCAAGAGTATTTGGAAAGCTGCCTGGTGGAAAGGGCCCAGGGAGTATTGCTTGGTAGCTGGCTGAATATGAGCCAGCAGGGTGCTCAGATGTCCAAGAAGGCCAACAGCATCCTGGTTTGTGTCAGTAATATTACAGCCAGCAGGATTAGGGAAGTGATTGTCGGTACTCAGCTCTGGTGAGGCTGCACCTCGATTACTGTGTTCAGTTTTGGGCCCCTCACTACAAGGGCACTGAGGTGCTGGAGCATACCCAAAGAAGGGGAAGAAAGCTCGTGAAGGGTCTAGGGAGCAAGTATTATGAGGAGTGGCTGAATTTTTTACGTTTGCAATAAAAATGATATAAAGAATAAAAGAATATATAACTCAAGGAAACAAACACTGAACAATTTTCATTTTAGTATATTTTCCCAGATGAGGAAAAAATCTGTTTTCTTAAATATTTCAAATTGTATTTCCTATATTCATGGCATATCTAGTCATAAGGATAGGAAATTCTCTAAATCCTAAGAAGCATTTAAAAAAGTATGAAGTCCATTTAAGCTGCAATATGAGGAATAGGAGAGGATTTATAGCCTTCCAGAAATTATAACAACATACCTAGAGAAGGCTGAGGTACTCAACAAGTTGTTTGCCTCAGTTTTCACTGACAGTCAAGCTTCCCATGTCTATCTAGTCCCTGAAATTCCAGGCAGGGGTGGAGGGAGCAAAATTCCTCCCACTGAAAGCGAAGAGCAGGTTTGTAGGCCACATGATGAAACTGAACGCAAGGTACAAGTGTATGGGGCCTAGTGACGTGCAACCCAGGGTCCAGAGGGAACTGGCTGATGCGGCTGCCAAGCCACTCTCTATCATATTTGAAAAGTCACAGAAGTCAGGCAAAGTCCCTGGTGACTGGAAAAAGGGAACCATCACTCTCGTTTTTGGAAAGTGTGGAAAGGAAGACCAGGGGAACTACAGACCAATGAGATTCACCTCTGGGAAGACCACGGAACTGGTCCTCCTGGATGTCATGTTAAGACACATGCGAGACAGGGAGGTGATCCAAGTCACAGCAGAGCTTCACCAAGGGCAAATTATGCCTGACCAATCTGGTGGCTTTCTGTGATGGAATAACTTCATCAGTGAACAAGGGAAGACCGACCAATGTCATCTATCTGGATTTCTGTAAGGTCTTTGACATGGTCCCACACAACGTCCTGATCTCTGAATTAGAGAGATATGGATTAGAAGGAAGGAACATATGGTGGATTAGGAATTGTCTGCAAAGACGCAGCCAGAGATTTGTGGTCGACAGCTCTATGTCCTGGTGGAGGATGTTGACGAGCAGTGTCCCTCACAGGTCCATCTTGGAACTGGTACTGTTTAATATCAATGACATAGACAGTGAGATCAAGTGCACCCTCAGCATGTTTGCAGGTGACACCAAGATGAGTGGTGCAGTTGATACAGCAGAAGGAAGGGATGCCATCCAAAGGGACCTGAACAAGCTAGAAAAGCGGGACGGTGTGAACCTCATGAGATTCAGCAAGTGCTGCTTCTGGGTCAGGGCAATCCCAGACATGAGCACAGACTGGGAGAAGAACTCACTGAGAGCAGCCCTACAGAGAAGGTCTTGGGGCTTCTGGTGGACAAGAAGCTCAACATGAGCCAGAAGTGTGTGGTTGCAGCCCAGAAGGCCAACTGCATCCTGGGCTGCTTCAACAGAGTAGCGACCAGCAGGTGGAGGGAGGTGATTGTCCCCCTCTGCTCTGTCCTTGTGAGGCCCCACTTGTTGTACTGCATCCAGCTCTGGGGCCCACAGTACAAGAAAGATGTGGACCTGTTAGAATGGGTCCAGAGGAGGGCTACGATGATGATCAGAGGGCTGGAGCACCTCTCCTTTGAGGAAAGGCTGATAGAACTGGCAATATTCAGCTTGGTGGAGTGAAGGTTCTGGGGAGATGTTGCTGCAACCTTCCCCTATTTAATGGGGGCTTATAAAGAAGACGGAGAGTGACTTTTTACACAGGCAGGCAATGATGGGACAAGGAAGAATGGTTTTAAACTGAAAGAGGGGGGATTTAGACTAGATGTTAGGAGCAAATTCTTTACTCAGAGGGTGGTGAGGCACTGGAACAGGTTGCGCAGAGAAGCTGTGGATGCCCCATCTCTGAAGGTATTGAAGGTCAGTTTGGATGGGATGCTGGGCAACCTGGTCAAGTGGGTGGCATCCCTACCCATGGCAGGGGAGTTGGAATTACATGATCTTTAACGTTCCTTCCAACCAAAAACTTTCTATGATTCTGTTTTTCTATGAAACATATTCAATATATATTAACGATCTGCACATTGGGACATATTGCACCCTTAGCCTTTGCTGGTGGTACAAGACTCAGGGGATTGGCTGATATACCAGAAGCTTGTGCAACTGTCAAGAGACAATTTGACAAGCTGGAGAAATTGTCTGACAGGAACCTCATTAAGTTTAACAATAGGAAGTATGAACTCCTATACCAAGGGAGGAATTACTTCGTGTACTTCATGCATATGGAATACATGCTTTGGATCAACCACGTCTCTAACAGCTTTTCCAGAAAGGCTCTGGTGGGTGCCAAATTGAATATGAATCACCCATGTACCCTTACAGAAAACAAAACAAAACAAACAAAAAAAAAAAAAAAAAGAAAAAGAAAGACATATGAGAGACGTTAATGTACTGGAGAAAATGAAGGACTACAAAGATTATGAAGGGACTGCAGCCTCTATTGTATGAGGAAAGAGCTGGAACTGACCAGCCTGAAGAGTAGGTGTGAAAAGCGAAAGGGGAAGTTGCTGGGGGGGAGACCTTATTAATGTAGGTAAATATCTGAAAGAAGGGTTCAGAGAAGATGGAGCCAAGATCTTTTCAGTGGAACACTGTGAGCTGTGGAACCTCCGACCCCAGAGATACTCAAAAGGCATCTGGAGATGGTCCTGGGCAACTCACTTTAGGTGGCTCTGCTTGAGACAGATGACCTCTAGAGGTCTCTTCCAACCTCAACCATACTGTGATCCTGTAAAATACTATGATTGTAACAGTTACAATTGGCCATCAACAAGATACTTATACCATGTGGGCCTTGACCATCTTTCCTATATTTAAGCTGACTATATTGCTAAGTGGCTAACACCAAGCAGGCAAATAACATGTTTCAGCAGTGAAACACACCTCAGTTCAGTTCTCCTAGTCACTCTGAAGGTAGAATCTAAGAACCAAAGCATCTCACTGTAGTTAGAAGGGCTGTATATAGAAAAAATAAAAAATAATGAAAAGGAAGATAGAGGCTTATTTTCCCTGATATATCATTTTACCGTCTGCAATCAACATTGAGCTATAAAGAAAGGAATAAATAAATATATAAATATATAAAATAGTGCCTGAGAGTGCCATTTGGAAAACATATCTTATATTGTTACTTCTATAAAATAATAGCAGCTAAGAAAGTGTGTTAAGCAATATGCAATTCTATGATTATTTTAATTTACTTTTAAATATTTGTGTAGGGTGCAGTGCGAACTGTTGAAATAAATCATTTATAGTGATTTCAGGGGAGGTGCCCCGCCAGACCTTCTGTTCACAAACAGTGACGGACTGGTGGGAGATGTGGTGGTAGAGAGCTGTCTTGGGCAGAGTGACCACGAAATGGTTCAGTTCTCTGTTCTTGGTGAAGTCAGGAAGGGGATCAGTAAAACCGCTGTCTTGGACTTCCGGAGGGCTGACTTTGAGCTGTTCAGGACACTGGTTGGCAGAGTCCCTTGGGAGGAGGTTCTGAAGGGCAGAGGGGTCCAGGAAGCCTGGGCACTCTTCAAGAAGGAAATCTTAATGGCTCAGGAGTGGTCTGTCCCCATGTGCCCAAAGACGAGCCAGCGCGGAACTAGACCAGCCTGGCTGAACAGAGAATTGTGGTTCGAGCTTAGGAGAAAAAGGAGGGTTTATAATCTTTGGAAAAGAGGGCGGATACTCAAGAGGACTATAAGGATGTTGCAAGGCTGTGCAGGGATAAAATTAGAAAGGTCAAAGCTCATCTGGAGCTCAATCTGGCTACTGCTGTTAAAGATAAAAAAAAGTTTCTACAAATACATCAACACAAAAAGGAGGACTAAGGAGAATCTCCATCCTTTACTGGATGTGGGGGGAAACTTAGTTACAAGGGATGAGGAAAAAGCTGAGGTGCTTAATGCCTTCTTTGCCTCAGTCTTTAGCGGCAAAACCAGTTGTTCTCTGGATACCCAGTACCCTGAGCTGGTGGAAGGGGATGGGGAGCAGGATGTGGCCCTCATAATCCACGAGGAAATGGTTGGTGACCTGCTACAGCACTTGGATGTACGCAAGTCGATGGGGCCAGATGGGATCCGCCCGAGGGTACTGAGAGAACTGGCAGAGAAGCTAGCCAAACCGCTTTCCATCATTTATCGGCCGTCCTGGCTATCAGGGGAGGTCCCAGTCGACTGGTGGCTAGCAAATGTGAGGCCCACCTACAAGAAGGGCCGGAGGGTAGACCCGGGGAACTATAGGCCTGTTAGTTTGACCTCAGTGCCAGGGAAGCTCATGGAGCAGATTATCTTGAGTGTCATCACGCGGTACTTGCAGGGCAACCGGGCAATCAGGTCCAGTCAGCATGGGTTTATGAAAGGTAGGTCCTGCTTGACTAACCTGATCTCCTTCTATGACCAAGTGACGCACCTGGTGGATGAGGGGAAGGCTGTGGATGTGATCTACCTTGACTTTAGTAAGGCTTTTGACACCATTTCCCACAAAATTCTCCTCAAGAAACTGGCTGCTCATGGCTTGGACTGGCGTACGCTTCGTTGGGTTAAAAACTGGCTGGATGGCCAGGCCCAAAGAGTTGTGGTGAATGGAGTCAAATCCAGTTGGAGGCCGGTTACTAGTGGAGTCCCCCAGGGCTCAGTACTGGGGCCGGTCCTCTTTAATATCTTTATCGATGACCTGGATGAGGGGATCGAGTGCACCCTCAGTAAGTTTGCAGGTGACACCAAGATAGGTGCGTGTGTCGATCTGCTCGAGGGCAGGAAGGCTCTGCAGGAGGATCTGGATAGGCTGGACCGATGGGCTAAGATCAACTGTATGAAGTTCAACAAGGCCAAGTGCCGGGTCCTGCACCTGGGGCGCAACAACCCCGAGCAGAGCTACAGGCTGGGAGATGAGTGGTTGGAAAACTGCCTGGCAGAGAAGCACCCGGGAATACTGGTTGATAGGCAGCTGAATATGAGGCAGCAGTGTGCTCAGGTGGCCAAGAAGGCCAACAGCATCCTGGCTTGTATAAGAAACAGTGTGGCCAGCAGGGCTAGGGAAGTGATTGTTGCCCTGTACTCGGCTCTGGTGAGGCCGCACCTCGAGTACTGTGTTCAGTTTTGGGCCCCTCGCTACAAGAAGGACATGGAAGTGCTCGAGCGAGTCCAGAGAAGGGCAACGAGGCTGGTGTGGGGTCTGGAGAACAAGTCTTACGAGGAGCGGCTGAGGGAGCTCGGGTTGTTTAGCCTGGAGAAGAGGAGGCTCAGGGGAGACCTCATCGCTCTCTATAGGTAGGAGAGGTAAAGGAGGCTGTAGAGAGGTGGGGGTTGGTCTATTCTCCCACATGCCTGGTGACAGGACGAGGGGAAGTGGGCTAAAGTTGCACCAGGGGAGGTTTAGGTTGGATATTAGGAAGAACTTCTTTACTGAAAGGGTTGTTAGGCATTGGAATGGGCTGCCCAGGGAAGTGGTTGAGTCGCCATCCCTGGAGGTCTTTAAAAGACGTTTAGATGTAGTCCTTAGTGATATGGTTTAGTGGAGGTCTTGTTAGTGTTAGGTCAGAGGTTGGACTAGATGATCTTGGAGGTCTCTTCCAACCTAGACAATTCTGTGATTCTGTGATTCTGTGATTCTGTGATTTCGGAAGCAAGAAGTTTCTGAGAATGAGTTAAATATGTTTTAAATAGAAATGGTTTGTTCATTTTATTGGTTTTTTTTTTTTTTGTTTGTTTGTTTGCTTTTCACCAGAACACTTATTTGAACATAAAAAGGAGAGAGATAATTATAGAATCATAGAATCATAGAATGGCTCAGTTGGAAGGGACCTTAAATATCCTCTAACTCTCCCCCACTCCCTCCACCCCCTTTGCCATAGGCAGGAATACCACTCACTAGATCAGGTTGGCCAAAGCCCTATCCAGCCTGGCCTTGAACACTTCCAGGGATGGGGCACCCTTAACTTCTCTGGGCAACCTATTCCAGTGCCTCACTACCCTTATAGTGAAGAGTTTCCTCCTAATTTCATATCTAAATCTTGGATCTTAAATTTCTTTTAGTTTAAGACCATCCCATTTGTCCTATCATTATCTACCCAAGTAAAGAGTCCAGCTCCACCGCTTTTATAAGAGCCCTTTAAGTACTGAAAGGTCCATAAAATAATTCAATATTAAAATAAGAAACAGGCCAGTGAATAAAATTCTTACTGATCAGAATCATGGAAAAGAAGGAATATAACTTTCCAACTTGCAAATTAAGTGTTTATTACCTATCATATTTCAAATCTCATTGCTGCCAACTTTTGAATATGTTTTCCGTACTCTGACCCCATGTCAGTCTTCAAAAGATTCTGTTTCTAATATAAAACACTTTTTTAAAAAAAATTCCATCATTTGATACCGTGGAAAGACACTCCTACAACGTCAAGGCAATTGTATAATTGACACTCAAAAGAAGACTGCTCATTCTGGGGAAAATGTTATTTTAAACAAATAAAGAAGAGGCTTTCTTGGGGAAAAAAATGAGTAAGACATAGGATGAACTGATGCAGGAAAGAATATAGGGTAGGATGAAATTTTCTAATTTTGCAAACCTAATGTTAGATGTTTGCAGTTGTATTAGATATGATTTAGTATATTTCCATCCATGTACACAGAGATTGTTATAAAAGCAAAGAAAATTGTTCTTTTCAGGTATTCAATTTACAACAGCTACTTTCACAATCAATTAGAACATATCAGGGAAGATTAAGAAATAAACAAGATTTAAATTGAATATTGTTGACCAATATATATACTTGTTCTGATGAAATTAATGAAAAAATATATATTACTTTTGAAGTTGGAATTATTTGCCAAAATTCAGTTCTGAGGATTAAAAAGAAAAGCAATAATAAAAATAGAAACATGTTATCCAATTTTATTTCTCATAATAGTTTATTGTAGGAAATATATAACCAGCTATTGTGTAGTAGTGTCAAGTTATAATTAGATACATGTTATAGAGCAGCAGATCAAAGTTTGCAGCTGATGCCTTTGACGGAAGTGAAAGAAATCTTTAAATGATAAATTCAACTAATCACAACAGATTCAAGTCAATAAAAACATTTTAAAAAATTGCACTTTTTTAGGTTAAAATCATAGATTTTTTTTTTTAGGAAGATTCTAAAAAAAGTGTTTTCTTCAAAATCAGTGTTTTGCTTCTCTTTTTCTAAGAGAATATTCACTCTGAAATTCTACAAAATGCTATTCAAAATAATAATTGTTTTGGACCAATGAGTTTTCTTCATCAGTCTCAGGACTACTATGAAAGGTATTTTAGACTCAGACAAAGTATACTTTTTGCCTATCTTGTTCAGTTCGGGACCCACAGTATTCTGAGCACAGTTTCCTTCACACGAATATGTTATATTTTAAAAATCTGTAAGTGGAAAATAATTAAACTGTTTGTTTAATTAACAAATTATTTCCTGAGGTTTCCTTATGGACTTCAGTTGTTTCAGGATGCAAAAACTGAATGCTATTAATGGGGTGACAAAAACATTTTCAAGATAAGGCATATAACTATGCAAGAGCAGCTTGATATTTCAGTATTATGCTATTACAGACTACGTAAAATTCTATGGAATTGGAGCTTTGTAGATAAGGTGTTTTGAGGGAAGAGCTATGAATCTTGATAATTTCTACACTTTTTTCTTTTCTTTTTTTTTTTTTTTTTTCTCTTTTTTCTTTTTTTCCAGGTGTTAGGAATGGTCCAGTATCTTATAACTTCAGTTAGACCAATGGGAAAACAGTAGAGCAAATTAGACACTTTGTATTTATGAAAGTTATTTCAGACTTTAAGACAAATCAACAAACAGGGAAGGGAAGGGAAGGGAAGGGAAGGGAAGGGAAGGGAAGGGAAGGGAAGGGAAGGGAAGGGAAGGGAAGGGAAGGGAAGGGAAGGGAAGGGAAGGGAAGGGAAGGGAAGGGAAGGGAAGGGAAGGGAAGGGAAGGGAAGGGAAGGGAAGGGAAGGGAAGGGAAGGGAAGGGAAGGGAAGGGAAGGGAAGGGAAGGGAAGGGAGGGGAAGGGAGGGGAAGGGAAGGGAAGGGAGGGGAAGGGAAACATGAGTGTTCAAACTTTAACATGATTTTTTACTAAAGATTCTTGTTAATCTATTCTGAAAATCCTCTGAAGTCCTTGAATCCCTTGAATATTTGTGTTAACATATTTATCCAACCCAAAAATTGTTCACAGAACAAGTATAGCACAATGTTCTGTAAAAGATTTTCCCACAATGTTAATAATACAGAAGGTTTCTTTAGGTTTTGGACAGTAGAATTGATACGTAAAATAAAGATTCTAGTCAAGTGAGGACAAATTCATTGTTTTCCAGGCATTGTGAGTACCTTTTGGAAGAGGACTGTTCAGTAACCATTTCTTAAAAAGTGGATCCCATCCTTTTAAATATGTATTTATATAAAAGTACAGTGGAATTCTGCAATATAGACAACATTATTTGAATTATTCTAATTTCTTATGGATCATCTAAAGCACTTCTGAACAACAATTGTTTCATACACTTTTATAAATGTTCTAAAATTTGTTTAACTGTTATCTGGGTAACCAGTAGATCAAATTATTTTCAGTTTATTATTTGAATCGAGATTGGGTCTAGTGAGAATGGAATTGGATATCTCAGTAATTACAGCAACAAAACCGAAATATATTTCAACAGCCTCTGAAGGTATTTGTCATTGGATTTATAATCAGATGTAATTATTGCCTGTTACAAAACTTGTATTTAGGAAACCATAACAAAGACAGTACTAAAAAAGGTCATTTTTGGGGTCAATATTTCTTTATCCCTGTAATCCAGTACATACTTACTCATTTTAGGAATGTAATGATCATTGTATCAATAGAAGACTTGTTCTTTCAATACAGAGGTCACAGAACCTTGTATAAAGAACTCTTCATATACTGTAATGGTGATTATATTATAAAGGTATATTACTTTTTGATTAAAGGTAGTTTTTCCTGTCTTTCAAAAGCATTATTCATGGAGTGTGTCTAATTCTATTTAACAAGCAATGGATCAGATCATTTTTTGTTTGGTTGGTTGGCTATTTTTGTTGTTGTTATTGGTGTTTGGTTGGTTGGTTGGTTGGTTGATCTTTTTTCATATTCTCATATTCTTCTGAAGCTGAATGTAGCTGGGAAAAATAAATAGCTGACCTGCAGCGCATGTTTATTTGGATAATTATATTTTCAAGAAAAAATAAATATTATCCATATAAATAAAGTAATATAAAATAAGAATTTCTATTGCAGTGGAAGTAATTGTATTGTAGCAGTACTCCAAAATTTGTCTTTTAGTCAGAAGTAGTTCATTACTGTTTAATGATATTCTTTAGAACTAATAACATAGCAAATCCCATAAAAATTTGCTCACAAATGTATGATTTAAACATTTCAGTGTTTGGGAAAGACTAATCACTAAACAAATTTCCTGTTGAGAATAAGCAGTAAAACTAACATACTGTTTTTTTGTTTGTTTGTTTGCTTTTTTTTTTGTTTTGTTTGATAGTTTATTTGTTTAATAATTTATTTCAATTACAAGTCTTGAAATATAACTGAGAGATGGGTGTTAAATATAATGCTAATTGATGTGTTCATCTTTAGAGAACAAACAACAAGTTGGTGCACCACGTCATTTTATCCAAAACCATTGTTTTAGCTCACTCTATTAACTGAGTTCAAATGTTTATTTTTGATGCTTTGAATGTACAAACATCATTACTAGTAAGCAATAAAATAATCAGTGTGGAATCTCAAATACTTAAGCTCCAAATGATTGTATTGCCTACTGCCAATATTCATGAAAGAAAAAAAAAAATATTAATGAGGTAACTCAGTAGAAATACAAAAATTGCAGTAATAGCTATTATTTTTCTAATTTGATAAAGAAAGGTTGGAACATTATATATTACTCTAGGTAATAGTCAGGAGAAGAGGAGGCTCAGGGGAGACCTCATTGCACTCTACAACTTCCTGAATGGAGGTTGTGATGAGGAGGGGGTTGGCCTCTTATCTCAGATAACTAAAGATAGGACTTGAGCAAATGGCCACAAGTTGTGCCTGGGGAGATTTAGCCTGGATATCAGGAAAAACTTTTTCTCTCAAAGAGTGGTCAGGCACTGGAACAGCCTGCCCAATGAGGTGGTGGAGTCACCATCCCTCACTGTGTTCAAGAAGCGCCTGGACAAAGTGCAATGAGTATTATGATTTAGTAGCTTAGTGGGTAGTATTGGTGATAGGAGGACGGTTGGACTAGATGATCTTTTAGGTCCTTTCCAACCTTGTGTTTCTACGATTCTATGATTCTGTGTTTCTATGTAAATACACAGATCTTATCAGGGCAGAAGGAGGAAGTAAGAAAACATTAAGGAATCAAAACATGAAAATCGCTTAAATGCCTTTAATTGTCCTGAGCAATGGGCTCATTAATATTGCCAATTAACCATATTCATATTTTTTCCCCTTTAACAAAATTAAAAGCTGGTCAGTCAGGAACAAGAGAAATGCAAGGGAGAATAAACTATTTTCTATTTTCACTATAACTTTTTCTACAAAATGGCTGCAATTTTCTTCACATGGTGTCTACGTTATTCATACAAGACAACAAATTGACATGAATGATTTATTAGCATAAAATTTGCATAAAAATTATCTCAGTTTATTTATTTGGGTCTTATTTTATGTCAGCATAGAAAGGACCTATTGTATAGACAATCTATTTCAGAGAAAGGATGACAGGATTAGCAACACACAAACTAGGCAAACAGCTCCCAGTAATTAATATTCTCCCTTCTTTCAATATTTTTATTTATTTATTTATTTGTTTATTTAATATGTTAACCTGTGGATCTGCATTAAACTTGTCAGTCCATTTACACAGTACTTCTGTTTGAAAGACAGGCAAAATTCAGGAAGAGTGTTTGTAGAGTTCACTCTACAAAGAGAGTTTGTGGAGTATTTTTGGCCTTCTAAGTGAAAAATGTAGAAATTAAAGAGACACGAGATTAAAGATATGTTGAAGACCAGGTTGGACAAGGATCTGGAAAACCTGATCTAGGGGGTAGCAACCCTGACAATTGTAGGGGGCTGGAACTGGATGATCTTTACCCTTAACCTAAGCCATTCTACGATTCTCTGAAGATTAAGATTTTTAAGAAAATATTTCATGTTTTCATTTTGTCACACAATTTCTGGGTTACTAAATTAAATTTATTTTCTTTGGAATATTTATGTGTTTACAGATTAAACAAACAAACAAACAAACAAACAAAAAACACCTTTTGTCTCATTCCAAAATCACATTCAAAGAAAAAATGCTTATTTTGCATAAAGCTGCCACACCTTAACATTTCATTACCCACTGCCTCCCATCTTGTGAGTTTGGTCTTCCCAACAAATAGCAAAAACCAGGATAGGGTATGGTGAGAATTTACTATTGTCTAGATTGCAAGACACATTTGAGAAAAGCTTTTGAAAAGTTTTTGAAAACTGGAAGGAGTACTGAAAAAACAAAACAAAACAAACAAAAATGAGTGTAACTGATCTATATTAAAAAATAACCTTCAAATCAAAGATATCAACATGTTTCAGCATTTTAAATCTATGAGTCTTAAATATTTTGGGAAGAGCTAGAGCCTATCAATTTAGTAGATTGATTAGAGATTCCAGAAATTAAACTTGTGTGGTATATTTTCTTCTACTCTACTGTGGGAATTGCTTTCAACTTTAATTGGAGCTGCACTCAAAGATCAGAGTGAGAGGAGACCCCATGTTGCACATAACAAAATGTTCAGATATGAGGGGAGGAGAAGGAAATCCCTTCTAATAATGTTAGGAGCACTCCTCATTACAAATTAGAAATTACAGACCAGCTGTTTTTAATTGATTTTCCAGACTAGATGTAAACTCAGAACAGCGGCAACATTTGCACTAGACAGGATACAGATTATAAAAGATTAGAATGAGGATTCTAATTTTCACATAGGTCCCTTAGCTCTAGATCATTTTTTTTCGGTGTGGATGATTTTTTTTTTTTTTTGTTGGTTGTCTTTTTTGTCATTATTATTATTATTAAAACCCTTCTTTTCCTTGACTTGTTATTTCAGGAGACAAAAGGACATTCTAGAACTCTCATTAGATCCTGCTTCTTTTACTTTTCTGCATTATTTCTGTGTAGTTATGTCCTTTCCCTTCTTCTGTGTTATATAGTTTAGTTCAAGAAGTTCAGCTAGGATCCTCCAAAGATATTTACCTAAAGCAGACATGTACATCAGTGAAGAAACTGAATAACTTTGTTTCTCTTTTCTTAACAATGACAGTAAGGATGATGTTGTAGTTGATTTTTGCCTTGGTAGACTTTCCATTTATGTCTTCCAGATGTCATTATGCATTCACTTTCCTCTATTTCCTACAGTACTCTGAGAACCAACATTTCTTCACTTATTTTTTTTTCCCCCCAAAAAAACAGAATCTGCAAATCTGTTACCAACAAACCAAACCAAAACATACAATAAAACAACCAAAATACAGAGTTCAATTGATCCAGATGATATAGAGCAACACAAATTACTCTGGTCTCTTCTTCAAAGAATCAAATTATGTTATTGTTTATCTGCCCATTGAAACAGAGGATTTCTATCCATAACTGGGGAAAGAAGAAGTTGTGTAATGTTCCACAAATAAATCCCTTGCCTCTGAACTCACCATTTTAACATGCTCCTTCTGTGGTCTAATGTCTCCCCCTAAAAACTATCGTTAGAGGAAAGGAGAACTATGTAAATACTTACGTACCTCCCCAGACAGCTATGACAGGTATCCCAAAGTGTTCTGAGCTGGCTCCCGGTTGCTAACATTGCCCTGCCTGTTCTGTATTGATAGGCAATGTACGAAGGACAAGCATAGCAAAAAATCATGTCCTTAGATAAAGTTTGGGGATAAAATAGGAATACTAGATAAGTATTTCACAATTACTTCTTCTTGGCAGTAACAAATGGTAGCAAATAAAGATGGGGTTAAAAGAGTCGCTCTCTTTAGCGTAGAAATTCATCTTTATTTCTATTCCGGATAAACATGATAGAGACCACAATCAAGGAGACATTAATTTAAATTCTAATATGGAATCTTTCTAAAAAGAACATATAAATCATTTTGCCACAATCTATGTAGGAATACCTGTATGCTATTGCGATATACAAAAAGTTTATGAAGTGCATACACTTTCCCTCATAATATCTTCATATTATGTTCATCAGTGGAGTTGTTGCTTCAGATAATCATCAAGACTAAGAGGATAATTCTTCCTGAGAATTTCAAAGTAGCTTTGCAATGATTTTATGAAAACATCACTGCAAAATTAGTTATACGCATTCAGTGCGTTAATTAGCGGTAATTACTTGTATTTAATTGTTCACAATTGTGATATCCTTTTAACTTTTAAAATGATCTTTCCCATTTAACCACACAATTGAATCACTATGAGAAGTTACAATCAAAGTAGAAGGTGAGATAAAACAGAAAGATGTATTTTATTTTTTAATCTACTTTTTAATACAATTTGCTCTCCTCTTTTTATTATGTTATGTAGGTTATTATAAAGATGTATTTTAATAGTAAATACAAATATCATATTACATGCCACATCTGTTCTCTTATTTTGGAAAAAAAATGCAAGTATAGAGCATTCAACAGATAACAGTATTGTAATTTAAAAGTTTTTGTGAAGTTCTCATTGTATTGACCTTTAACATTTCTTGTTGTCCCATGATAACTTATTTTAGATAAAGTTGGTCTGATGGCAACCTTGTGAAGGTTGGCAGACAGATAAGCATTTTACAACAGGCAAAATAACTAGGTCAGAGCACCAGAAAATGACCTTCCTTAATTTTCATATGGCCAAAGTTTCATACAGTCAATTTTCTGTTAAAAAAAATACAATAAAAATAAAGTTGAATTTGCACCTCAGCATCCAGGACAAAGCATGGGTAACATCTTTAAGCCTGAGAAACATTTTATTCCTAGTCTGCTCCTGTGATAACTGAGTAACCCAGGCTATGTTCTTTTCATCGTCTTCTCTCCACTGAGTTAATACAGGGTAACCCAGATTCTTCAAACTTATACCAGAAAAAAAAAAAAGAAAAAAAAAAAAAGTATAGCTTTAACTAAAAA
Organism: Cygnus olor; assembly: GCF_009769625.2. Taxonomy (NCBI): domain Eukaryota; kingdom Metazoa; phylum Chordata; class Aves; order Anseriformes; family Anatidae; genus Cygnus; species Cygnus olor. Next base: position 31,901,614 of record NC_049198.1, read on the forward strand.
AAGAAACATTTTGAATGGGAATCATTATCCAAAAGGATCTTTTCACTGAGACAGTCTTTCAACCAACTTCACGTACAGGAGGGAATACTCATTTTGGACCCAATTGGCTATAATTCTAAATTTCCGATGGTCAATCTGTTCATCTGTTTCACTGTTATTGGTTTCACTTCTTACATATCTTATGAATATTTTTTACTAATAGTTTTCTTCCTGTTAAGAAACTGTGCAAGGAGATTCAGTTTGTCTCAAACTTGTGTCAAAACTATTATACAAAAATACAAGGTGGGAATAGCTCATAGTTGATGTTTCTCTCCTCTGTCTTGTTTTCTTTTTGTCCTATTAAAATAAATATCAAACAAACAAATAAGAACCTTTCCCTTTGGGGGAAAAGAAAGGAAGGATGGAAGGAAGGAAGGATGGAAGCAAGGAAGGCAGGAAGGCAGGCAGGGAGGAAAGCAGGAAGGAAGGAAGAATTGTAAGGGTTGGAAGGGACCTCAAGAGATCGTTGGGTCCAAGCCCCCTGCTTGAAAAGCAAGTTTCCTAGAGCAGGTTGCCCAGGTAGGTATCCAAACGGGCCTTGAATTCCCCAGAGAAGATATATAACTTATATATGATTTTATGTTCAGCATCAGAATTAAATGTCCTTCAAATATGAAAATGAAGATACATTGAAACTTAAAAAAAAATGTAATTCTGTAACTACTAAGGGCTTTGAAATTAAAATAAAAATGCTTAGGACCTTTGCTTGCCTTTCCTAATTAAATCATAACTATTATTTTACTTATTTGTTTGTGTGTTTCTTTTTTTAACGTTTTCTCCATTTTAGTCAAACAATGTCTGAAATGAAGAACATTTGACAAAGTGTAAAAATATCTATATCCTTTTCCTGGGTCTCATCTGTGTTCAGACATGAACCTTATAGCATCAAAAATAACAAATTATTAAATAATAATACACATATGATGATATTTGCTCACAACTACATCCCATCATAACTGTTTTCAGGAGAAAATTAGATGAACACCTGTTTAAAAGGGCTTTGCAGGACAAGCAGGAAAAAGTATGAAGTAATAGAAAAATACACATACATATATTCTGACCAAATCTTATTTCAAACTGTAACTAAGTTAATATATAGTCCATCTACATCTGAGATCACAAAGATATACAGGCTTTGGGAGTAAGTGGAAATTCTAGGGCCAAAACTAAGAAAACAGAAGTGATAGACTGGAATTTGTGTTTTCTTCCAAACCTTAACAACCAAGGATGAATGTTAAATTATCAGCATCCTACAAATATACACAACAGTAAGAGGGATGAAGACAAGAAAACTGTCTTTCTTTGTGAGAGAAAAAGGTGAAGAGTTTTAAAATGATAGTTATTGAAATTCTTCTCCTGCAACCATTAGTTCTTTGATGGCTGTAAACACTGAATGAATCAGATGTACAATTATCTAGAAGGCAAAATCAGTATAGCTGTAGCTACTTTCTCCACTGACCAATATTTCTGTGAAAGAAAACTAAATATATCTATATTTTCCTTAGTTTCAATTGTACAAAAATGAACAACAAAGAACAAAAAAGTTGTAACCAGGATAAATTGATGTATATGTTGTAGATGTTACATAAAAAGTCCCCTGAAAGGATGCTGAGTTTGCAATGTTGAGCACTTTGAAAATAATATTGGATTATGGAATGGCTCTCTGCTGCTATTTGAGCTTTAATGATGACTTCTCAATGATTTTGATGCCAAACAAACAAACTATAGCTCTCCTAAAATAACGACAGAAATTCATCAAGAGCACGGAGACTGAAATGACAGTCTCAGTCACTTTTAAGCTCTAGAACATCTCATTTGTTATCTTGAGATAATTTAATTACAGGGAATTCTAATCCCCACTCCATTCAAGTGACAAACTTAAGCTTGTCTCCAACATTATGATTTTTTAGTTACTAGATTATTATGAACCCCATGTCCTTTCATGCACACCCATATCTCCTTACCCTGACATTCAGTATTCCCTGTTTCTTTTTCTGCTTAATAAATGAGAGAAAAGGTTCAACAGAACAAGACTGGTGTTTCTGCCACTGAATCACTAGGTTGAATTACACTTGTTCTGGATTGGCTGTTCATAAATTAGTTGCTAAAAAGCAATAAAGTTATATATGTATATATAAATATATATATATATAGTTTCATTTCAAATAAGATTTTATTTATTTATTTATTTTCACAGAGAGATGTAGTAATACACTGTAAAAACACTCCTGGAAATCTGTTTTCTAAGCTAATAATAGCAAGATAACTGACTTTTTGTAGTGAACTTTAAAAAAAAAAAAAAAAAAAAAAAGTGAATCAAACATTTGACAGGGATGGCTTTCCAGAATATTTAAATCTCACAAAACTTTAGCATATCTATAAGAAATAGGAAGGATCATACAATCTTACCAATGTAAACTAGAACTGCTCAATGAAGCAAAGATGGTAGATAAAAGCTTACATATTAAAAATAAAATAATAAAAATAAAATGAAACACAAGGATAGACATATTCTACAAGAGTTAAAATAGCAGAAAATGTAGGAAAGATTTGAATGAGACAGAAATACACAAATAATGACTCAAATCACAGAGATATTTTGAAGACTAAAAAAATATTATCTTCACAGTGAAAGAAAACTCATAGTGTATAGAAAAGACATGTCAAGAGTTTTCTCCCTGTGAAACTTTCTACACATTGTCAGATTAAAGATAGAAATTGTACAGTAAGTATAACTAGAATATTTATTTACTTGTATCTTCTCACTTCATACTGTTTTTCTGACTGTGACTCTCTTGAGACAAAAATAAATAAATAAATAGATAAAAGTCATTCATTGTAAAAATCATACTATATCTGCAATTTTAGAACATTCTAGTATGAAAAAAATCTCTTGAGAAACTTTTTAATGTAAATCTTAAGTTCAACAGAAGTAGTAGAGTGTGGTAGAAGGATAAAATATGTTCAAATACTTCTCACAGAAAGAATCCTTAAGGCTAATTGCTTTTTATACGGCTAAGACATTTGTAAACCATCTGTTAAGTGCAAGAGTAATAGGTTGCTTTTCCAGTTTGAAGAAGCAGTAATTCTAGGAGTTTAACAAAAAAAAAAAAAAAAAAAAAAAAAAAAAAAAAACTCACAAAATGCTAAAACTAAATAAACTACATAAAATATAAAAGTTTCTAACATAGCACTGTCCCTTGTGTTCTATACTACCCACAATTTACAATTTTAGAGAAAAATACTTAATTCTACCATCTACTGAAGAAAATGGGCATATGAAATATCTAATCTATAATTCCCTCACTTTGACTGTTAAGATATTTGCAGTTCATAAGATAAGCCAGTAGGAATAGAATAATTCTAAATGTTTCTGTAGAAGTTTGGAGAATAAGAATAAAGAATTTGAACTATGCTCAGCAAATGCACTTGCTGAAAGACACAGAAAGAAATTAAATCATGATTGACTCCAGAGGAATGCAAACCTTGGTTGAAAAGCAGTAGATAAAAATTCTACAGCTCAATATTACATTTTTACTCTTAGACAAACAAATAAAAATTCAAAACAAACAAACAAAACAATTGTCACTGAGTCTTGTCATGTATCCTCAAAGATCTGTGATTCCTCTTGCTTTGGGAGAAGAAAATATAGACACTTCTAGTGACTTCCAGGGAAAGGATTTGAATGGCTCTTCCATTGTCACATGTACATTTTTCTTTAAAACAAGAACAAAAGTTATCCGCTGAAAGTGCATAATATACATATCATCATGCAATGACTGCATTATTCCATGACTGCACAATGTGACAGACTCATTGCTCTGTTATTAATTAACCTTAATTGGTTAAATTTTGCTGTGTTGGCTAGGTAAAGATGATGAATGCCTTCATTTTAAAGTATAGAAAAATATGTTTTATCAGACAAAGTATGACACCTTTGATGGCACAAAATCAGGCAAAAGAGAAAGCAGCATAAATCAGAGCAAAACATTTGTTTTTCTTCTGATGACAGCTGAAATCTCATAGCTCTTTGTGTTACAGCTCATATGGTAATATTATCCCCCCCTTTTGCAGATTTCAAATTCAGGCATGCACTTACCTGACTACAGGTAAGCATTATTCTCCTATGTCCCCAATTATCTGCTTGCATTTCAAGACTTGTGCAGTGAAGTGTCTGGTTTTTGTTCGTTTGTTTGTTTGTTTTTACCTTTTTTTTTTTTTTTTATTGTTTGCTTGTTTATTTGTTTTCTGCCTCTCCTTCTCCAGCAGAATAATAAGGAAAGAAACTCAGAAATCTGAATCCTATTAAGTGCCCAGCCATTATGTAGGTTCTTTTAGAACTGGGCTGTTCAGTATCTTCTTCAGGAGCAAAAATAAACACTGTTATCCAAAGGACTTAGCTCAGTTGTGCTAGTTCTCACTTGGTTGCAGTACAACCAGTTGACAAGGTTTCAGATGTGTTAACTTGTGTTATAAGAAGTGTTAAAGAGATTTTTCATTCCCAGATGAGCTAACAAAACAACTCCCCTTTTCAGTATTTTGCCCCAAATATGTACCTTAAGAGTAGAAAAATTCCCAGCATATTAATATTTATCTGAACACGGGCTCACTGTTCAAAATTATATATAAAGACTAGCCAAGAAAACATAAAAATCTGTAAGCACTGTATACCAAATTACTCAAAGGCTTTTTGTGGGAAAAGAATGTTAAAAATTGTATCACTTGCTAATATATGTTCACATCAGACTGTAAAAGCCTTTGTGTGCAAGCTACATGACTATTTTTCATCCATACTGTTTCAAATAGGTTAAGCATATCCCAGGGTTATTTTAAAAAATGAGGAGTTAAAAACAACAAGTAATGTAGGGGATGTTGAAAATAATTAACATAAATGGAAACCATAAGTCCTTGTTTGTCTGCATGTGCAGGATCTCAGCATCAATAAGCAAACACAAGATTGGTATTAAAATCTGCTCAGAGAAGGCAATTTCTGGTTGCCTTAGTTAAACCTAAATCAACTATACTGAGAGGTGAAACAAACACAAATAAGTTACTAACTCAGTTTCCTTTGCTTCAGATGAGAAGTTCTGTCTCTTAAGATAAATAATTTAATATTTATTGCTTACCATAAAGTATTTAACAGTTTGGTAATTTTATTCTACTTATTTCAGTTAATTGCAAAGAATTAATTTCAAAAGAAAAAGAAAAAAAGTTGTCATAATTGCAAACACATATAAAGATTTAGTAAAGAAGCCCTGCCTAAAACCAGTAAATAAGGGTTTTAATCTCAGGTTATTACTCAAGTTATTGCATGCATGACTGTAAAAGAGATATGCCATGGCATACTGTTCATGGCATCCCCATTCATTAGGTAATTTGGGGTCCTGATTTTTTTTTTTCCTAGTAAATTGTGAATAATCAATTTGGATAAAGAGCAATAAAAATACATATTTTTTTTGAATAAATTGTTAGAAAAGACCTAAAACAAAAGAATGATCACCAGTGACTAGACTTGCATTATTTATCTGAATAGAGGAATTAGTGAAACTTGATTTGTCTGTTATTTCCCAACAAGCACACACCCATTGTTAGCACCACCTCAGAAGTATACTGTAATATTTTCTGGTTCCCAATCTTCCAACATCAGCCACAACTGAAGCAACATTTCACATTTCTGAGATCATACAAGGTGGTAGAGTATTGCAGGAGGCTATAGGCAGCTTGGAGGAATCACAGAGTCATTTAGGTTGGAAAAGACCTCTAAGGACTGATCCAAATTTATCTTGGTCACATGTGTTACTGTGCTGGTGTTTACTAAACAGACCACTGCAAAGATCATCTGTGGAGATGATGCTATAAGTCTCTCCACTGCTCATTCCACCACAGCTCATGTATCTGTAGTAAACTAACACTGTAGGAATCTAATTTTCTGCTGTTGCATGTGGTTGAAATGGGCGTAGCTTGAAAGTTACTGGGAATAATGGAGAATGGAAGAACAGCGGGAATGTGTTAGATTTCTTTCTACAAAAAAAATTGTATAAAAGAGTCTCAAGGAATGATAAAAAAAGTCCTTAAGGCTAACATAGTAATAGCTCTCTCAGGTGAAATATGTCTCACTCTGTAAGGTCAGATACATCCATTAAACTACTTAAATAGTACTTTTATGGTAATTAAGTGCTGAACATGCGAGACTACTGCCCCTTGAACACAGTCAATTTCACACCTTACAGAGAAGACCTGGTGTATATAAAGAATAATGAATTAAGCTAGTTCATTATTGAAACACATAAAATTTACAAATCTTTTCTTCCTGTCATCACCATAGCTATCTGACATAAATAATATAAAAATCTATTTATATTTTATATCCTAAAAATATTACTAAATTTGATGGGTTTGCATTTAATTACTCAGATACATTAATCATTTGCCTTTTTAGAGTATTATTTCTATTGTTCTTGGAAGTATGAACATATTCATCTAAAAAAAAAAATAGTCTGAGATAACATCTTTTTAAAGTTGAAATAGAGTGTACTCCACCACATTTCTATTAAAGACAGAATGGGAACAATGTGATGTATTTTTAGTTCTGAATGTATTTAGTTGAGTTAAAGTTGTAAATTGAGGCAAATACAATTCCTGAGGTTGTATTTTAAAACAGATTTTTAAGGAGAATACAATGAATCTCAATACGCGTATTTAGTTTACTGTTATTTTTGAGAGTGAGTTTAGTAGACAGTGCAGTGCGGTGCAGTTGGGAAACTTTTTCTTCTGATGTAACATATGAAAACTGAACAATGAAATTCACTTAACATGAGACATGGTCCACTACTTTGCCTTAAATTCATTGGGAAAAATCTACCATACACTTCAAACTAACTGGCTACTGTTAGTATATTTTCACATAAAGATAAAATAACCTTTTTTTTTTTTTTTTTTTTTTTTTTTTTTTTCATAAATACACTTTCAAACAAATAAATGAAAACAAGTTTTTGTTGTGGTTGTTGTTTAGTTGGTTAGTTTTTGTTTTGGTGTTTTTTTTTTTTTGTTTTTTTTTTTTTTTTTTTTTTAATTTTTCACAATACCAAAGTCAAAAGGAACAAGCTAACGGGTTGGGTTCTATGCATTCAAACAGGGTTCCTGCCCCACAACCCCCATACCTCCCAGCCCAGCACACATAGTTTTAGGCAGAATATTCTTAATGTGCAACATAGGAAGTGAATCTTTTAGTGATACCTATGTACCTGATAAACCAACTGCAAAATAATTGAGAATTAGGTCATCCTCTATTTATAGACAGTTTTCTTTGTGAATCTGCTTTTGCCCTTTCAGCATCTCCACACCATTCCAATTTCAGCCAAACAACTAAAAATGTTTTTTTATTATTATTATTTTTTTTTCCTTCAAGTTTATATACTTAATTCCTGTGACATTTGCAGGAATTAATCGCTGATGACAGTTTTCTCATCTGGCACATTAAAACTACAAGAATGATTCAGCTCACAGGTACTACTTAGCAAGTAATTTTACAAGAACAGGAGAAAAATGAGTAATTCTCAACACTTGTTACCTAAATATACTACCTCTTTAGAAATAAGATATACCTTTAGAAAACAGAAAGCAGTTTACATTTGACAGCTGGGATAGCATTAAATCATTGAACTATAAACATGAATTCTCCTACTTCTGCATACTCACCTGTGTGAAATATAACTTTTCTACATTGTCTAAACAACAAATTATATGCTATAAGGATACTCAAATTAGACATACTTTTGTTCTGTGGAAATAAGTATTGGTTCATTTTACTTTTTTTTGGGGAAAAAAGTAACATTTATTTTTCCCCAAAAAAAGTAAAATTCACGTGCTGATAGAGGTTTGATGACTAAGTGTAGTAAAAAATAAAAAATAAATAAAATCAAAAGTAAAAAATGATGAGGAAAAAGACTGTTCTACGAAGTCCGCAATAACTGTTCAGGAATAATGTTCATAAAGTTTTCTCTAGAGTTTTTATTGGTTATAGAAGCAATGTCAGTCATAACTGAACTCAGAAACAGAGATCAATGAGGATGCAACCTGTGTCTTTTATCCTACAAAGGAGCTCTACACCCATACTTCTTCAAGGGAGCACAGACAACTGATGCCAAAGCTTCCTACTCAAGTTGATACTCAAAAAAAAAAAAAAAAAAAAAAAAAAAAAAAAAGTTTTATGTTTTATTTAACAAATGTGTATGTACATATTGAGAGAGAAATATTGACATGCTATAAAGATTTTCTGGAAATCTGCGAGTGTTGAGTCATTAATTTGACAGATGAAAGGATACATCTGTAAATATTACATACAAAAATTTGTATAACATTGCCCAAAGGCAATCATTACGAATAAATATGTTTCCTGTTTACATCTGAAACATTATCTTTCAGCTAAAAATAAAACTATTTATGTAAACTTAGGAACTGAAATATTATAAGATAGCTCTTCTATAGAAATTCCCCAGCAGAAATCTTTACTTTTCATCTTCATTGCTGTGGCTGTTACAGTTCTTTAGACTCTGAGTAGGAAAAACATTTGTCTGGATTATAAAAAGACAAAAATAGAGAAAACCAATTTTCTCAAGTGTAAACAGAGCAGCTGTTGGAAGTGATGGTTAATGTTAAAAGTCTGGGGAAAAAAAAAAAAAAAGAAAGAAAAAAAAAAGGAAAAAAAGAGAAGAGAAGAGAAGAGAAGAAGAGAAGGGAAGGGAAGGGAAGGGAAGGGAAGGGAAGGGAAGGGAAGGGAAGGAAAGGGAAGGAAAGGGAAGGGAAGGGAAGGGAAGGGAAGGGAAGGGAAGGGAAGGGAAGGGAAGGGAAGGGAAGGGAAGGGAAGGGAAGGGAAGGGAAGGGAAGGGAAGGGAAGGGAAGGGAAGGGAAGGGAAGGGAAGGGAAGGGAAGGGAAGGGAAGGGAAGGGAAGGGAAGGGAAGGGAAGGGAAGGGAAGGGAAGGGAAGGGAAGGGAAGGGAAGGGAGGGGAAGGGAGGGGAAGGGAGGGGAAGGGGAAGCTGAGGGAAGGGAAGGGAAGGGAAGGGAAGGGAAGGGAAGGGAAGGGAAGGGAAGGGAAGGGAAGGGAAGGGAAGGGAAGGGAAGGGAAGGGAAGGGACGGGAAGGGAAGGGAAGGGAAGGGAAGGGAAGGGAAGGGAAGGGAAGGGAAGGGAAGGGAAGGGAAGGGAAGGGAAGGGAAGGGAAGGGAAGGGAAGGGAAGGGAAGGGAAGGGAAGGGAAGGGAAGGGAAGGGAAGGGAAGGGAAGGGAAGGGAAGGGAAGGGAAGGGAAGGGAAGGGAAGGGAAGGGAAGGGAGGGGAAGGGGAAGGTCCCCAGATGTCAAACTAAATTCTTATTACAAAGATATCACTTGTAATTATATTGTAATGATAGATGGAAAGCAACATCAGAGTCCCTTTTTCTACAAGGAAAGAATAAATTAGTGAGAGAGGAGCCGAGAGAGGGAAGTGTGCAAAAGTCCAATTGCAACAGTGGAGACATACTCTTTTTTTTGTTTTTGTTTTTGTTTTTGTTTTTGTTTTTGTTTCTGTGCTGAGAGAGACTGAATGAGTTGATTAGCTCTGGCTTCAGTGTCCCCACCTTGCATATTTTTTGTTAATGTGCTTTTTCATTTTCAGTTTTCCTGGCTTCTCTACCTTCTATTGTAATTAAGGGATACAACAATCTGGATTTGAGCAGCTACATGTAAGGCATTGGAAGGTTTCCTTTGGATTAAATGAGTTTTATGGATATCTCATTTGAATTACAGTTTCAGCTAAGCAAAGTTATTTCTATAACGCTGAAGTTTAGCACTGCCTTAAAAGATTACAAATGACATTGTTGCAGGTTATAGCTAGAGTTCAGTGCAAATTAAAGAATAAAATGATCAGGTTCCAGAGAGATATGGTCTCCACTGATTTTATGTAGAAAGGGAGAGAAAAAATTCTGGAAATAAAGCCATTTTAGTCTTTACCATTTCCTTCATCAATTCATAGAGGTAAAGAAATAGTCAAGGATGAGGGACTAAGCCAAAAACTTTAGCTGTAAAATGCAAGCCTTTTTAACTGTGATTGGATCAAGTTCAAAAGCCCCGTAAATGAATGCTGACTTCCATAAGTGAAATTTCTGTCTCTCTTTGAAAATCAATATGAAGTCTTTGGGCTAGATAGCAACATATTTAACATCCACATATGTCCAGATCTTACTGTGGGATGTAAGCTCTAGGCACAGATATTTAACAGAGAAATATTCTCAGTGTTGCAGATGATTTCCATATGCTATTTTTTTCTGGTGGCCTTTCATATTTCTTTTTAATTTATATTTATCCCTTTGCCTCTTAACTGAATTGGCACAAACAGAAAACAGAGAGATTTGGTTTATTTCTTATTTATTTATTTATTATTATGGTCTTTGTGGATTGGACACTATTGCAACTCAATAATCTGCAACACTGTTCACATTTAAGGCCAATGCAAATATTTCAAAACAGAGTGCAGAAAATCATTTTATGTATACCATAACAACAGTGAGATAAATTAGAAAAATACAGCTACATTCTAAATAATACTGCTTAGCTACAGCCAAATTCAAATCTCAAAAGATAAAAAGGGAACAGTGATTGATTTTTATTTGCTGAAATTTTCTAATCTGGGAAGGAGCTTGCTTTCTTACAAATCATAAGCAAGAAATTTATGTATTTATTTATTTTTTTTTATGTAGTAAACAAACAAACAAACAAAAAAGTATGTTTAATTATCTCAGCATCTAATAGATGCTGATCCAAACTACTGAGTTCAAACAGACACAGTTGTATCCTTTGGGTCAAATCAATACCAGGATCTTTGTCAGAGCAAGTTAATGAACTGCATTATTTGCCACATTTTATAGGAATTAGGTACCATGGATCAAGTACTGTAAACTGCAGCTAAAATGTAAGACACTAAGAAAAAATAATTAAAGGGGGAGCAGAGAGATGAAGTTTCTCAAAGAGTGTTTAATTTATCATATGTTTCTCTTTACCTACAATAGTTGAAGGGTAACTCTGATGTAATCTCAATTGTACTTTAGACTTCACAAATTGACAAAATTTAGACTCAGCTTTTCATAAGCCATACATATGCAACAAGCTTGGCTTTTTATATTTTCATTGTGCTGTCCTTTCATGACATTGTGTGTTAAAATGACTGCAGCTGTCAGAGGAAAACCAACCTCCCTTAAATCTTAAAGATGATGTTCAGCAATAGACGAAAACCACAGTGACAATTTCAAGACAATTCAGATGGAAAAATAGTGCCCTTTTTTATCTTTTTTCCCTCTTAATATGATTAATGGACTAAATTTTACAGTCAGGAAATATAGTATTTGAATATCTTGAACTGGATTTTCATAAGGAGACTGTGGTCTATCACAGAATAAAAATAGGAAGACTTATTAGATTCTTATATACTCTTTCTTCTAAAGATATTTTCCCTATATTTTGTACCTAAACATTTTGTCAAGTGTAGCATCAAATGAATCAAATGACAGGATTCCAACATCATCAGTGATGAGACTTTAAAATAGATTTTGCCAACAGGAAAATATTGAAAATATTTAGCTTTCCAGCTAAACTCCATATATTTTCAACATTATCAGAGGATTTCTTTGTCCCTTTTCCCCATATTTGGCCATTATATTAATTTCACCTTCTTCTTTGATATCATTCAATCTTGCCTCAGACGAAAAAAAAAAAAAAAAAAAAGTCGTTTAGGGCAAAAATTCTTTTAGGGCATCATTGATTGTAGGGCCCTCTCTGTTTGCAAGAGTCTCTCAAAGCGAGAAAGAACTCTTTATATTGTATTAAACATTTATTTTATTTTCCTTTTATGTTCTTCCTTTTATGTTCTTCCCTACTTAGTGTGGTAATGTGATATTAAAAGTGATAATCTGTCTTCAACCAGCCGCATATGTGCCTATACCCTAGACCTGCGTAAGACAACTTTGACTTTTCTAGCTTCTCTGGTAGTTTGAAATATGTTTTGCTGGTTATAAGATCAACACTTGAAAAAAAATCCAGAAATATACAAGTGTTTCCTCATTCTTACTTTACTTTCTTTCTAACATTATTTCAATAGTTTGAGATCATATGATATTTATTTGCTATTTCATGTCAATTTGCCATGGTCTTCAATGAAAATTTGGTAAAAATGAGAAAAAAAATGAAAGTAGTGGATATAACTGCATAATTTTTCTTGGTTAGAGAATCATAGAATCATAAATGGTTTGGGTTGGAAGGGGCTTTAAAGATTACCTGATTCTCCCCACATACACACACATACACCACCATTGGCAGGGACAACCCCCCAATAGACCAGCTTACTCAAAGACCCATCCATCATGGCCTTGAAAACTTCCAGGGATGGGGCATCCACAGCTTCTCTAGGCAACCTGTTCTAATGCCTCACCACCCTCTGAGTAAAGATTTTTTTCCAAATATCTCATCTAAATCAACCTTCTTTTAGCTTAAAAACATTACCCTTTGTCTCACCACTATACTCACTATAAAGAATCCATTCCCCATGTAGGCCCTGCAGGCCCACTTTTAAGTACTGTAAGGCTGCTCTGTGATCTCCCTGGAGCCTTCTCTTCTCCGGGCTAAATAACCAATTCCCTCAGCCAGTCTTCACAGGGAAAGTGTTCCAGCCCTCTGACCAACTCCGTGAACCTCTTATAGACCTTCTTTAACAGCTCCATGTCTTCCTTATGCTGGGGGCCCACAGAGCTCAACACAGTACTCCAGGTGGTGTCTCAAGAGGGTAGCAGGTGAGAATCACCTCTCTACCTGGACCTTTTAGCTACACTTCTTTTGGTGCCACCCAGGATATGTTTGGCTTTCTGCAGTGCAAAAGCATATTGCTGACATGTTCAGTTTTTCATCTACATACATCCCCAGGTCTTCTCCACAAGGCTTCTCTCTATCCACTCATCGCCCAGTCAGGATTAATGCTTCAAAACAAAACAAAACAAAACAAAACGGAAAACAAAACAAAACAAAACATAACCAAAAAAAAAAAAAAAAAAAAGAAAACTCTGTTGTTGTCAAATACTGAAAACAAATCTGTTCTATAAAATCTTGTATCAAACTGTAAAGGAAAGACATTAGTCTGATTAATATATACATATGTATAAAATTAAAGACATTATCCTTCCCCCAAATTGTACTGAAAAGTCTCTTTTCATGCAAAAGTAAACATGCAAAAGAACTTGCATACAGAACAACTGATGTTAGGCAACCATCCTGGCACCCTGCTGGCTCCTGCCAGCATCCTGCTGGCTCATATTCAGCCAGCTACCAAGCAATACTCCCTGGGCCCTTTCCACCAGGCAGCTTTCCAAATACTCTTGCCCAGATCAATAACATATATTTGAAATTTCATGTTTAAACATAATTAAGGCAGAAGTCAAATACTGCAGTATTTTCATAGTGTTAGATGTTGTATATTTCAGTATTTAATTTTCATTGCAAAATATGTTTCTGTTTTACATACATATTTTCAGCTGTTGTGTCTCTACAGGTGATGTAAAACTTGAACTTTCTTTGAAAGATGTTGTATAAACTTATTAGCAGACAAATGAAATATAGTTCCTCACAGAAGAATGAAAACATGTATTCAGTGTCATGTAAGAAGATATCTTCATTTGCATCTGTATCACAATATTGTATTGTTCTAGTGGATTGCATGAGATTTAAATACAAAAGATAATTGCAATAAGGAGAATGATGTTGCTCTGATGAACTAGACCATTTTCCCAGTACTGAAAATGAGAATTAAAGCACTCTCTGTCTTCTGTAGATTGCAGGTTAGGTAGTCAGATTTAATATTATCTGATGTTAGTGCTGTTAGCAAACTCAGCATCAAACTTTCTAGCCAGTTAAAACACCCCATTTTTTATTTCTGTGTTGAAAGTTTTCACACTGCTAACACTTGAAGTCTTCATGAGATTTTTTTTTCTTCTTTCAGTAACTATATAGGTTTATCTCTTGTGAGTTTTTTGTATTTATGTAATATATATATGTACATATGCATATATATGTATAAATGTGTGTGTATATAAACAGCTCTACATTTATGAGACACATACTTTTCAATTAAATGAAGACCTTCTCTTTGATATTGTAGATTACATTTGTGAAATATCTAAATCTGTTGTTAAAATCAGGTACTCTTTCTAACATTTTAAATTCCATTTCCAAAATAGATCTATTAATCAGGTCAGAAACAAAATAAACTCCACTGAAGTAACAGGAATAATTACAGATGAAAAAAAAAACATGAATTCTGATATGTTTTTGGATATATTTTTTTCCTAATTTCTTGATACTAATGTAGGGAATCTGTCTTCTCTTTTTCCTGATTCTGCTAGGCAATTTTGATTTACATGGTGTAGAAAGGAGATCTTTTCTTTTGAAAATAGATATAATGTTTTCAACTCAAAACTCACAAACAATGATTCCTTAAAAATGCACACCTTGGCAGAAAAGGTGAATATCCAAATTCCATGATTTCCGTTTAATATGTCAAATTTAGATTTGTGCTCTCTTACATACACAATTCTTGCACTTATACTTGCCAAATTGTGAGATTTGCATAAAGCCTCAGAAGAAAAGATTCTTCTGTCATTCTTTGCTGGTGATACAAAGATTAGAAGGTATTCAAAAGTGTAAAATTTTAAACTGCGTAAAACAGCTATTTTTGAGTGATAAAACAATCCTACTCTGACCTCTTTAGGCAGTTTTATAGTATCACTGCAATTCTTCCCCCCTCGCTCCCCCCCCCCCCATTTCCTCCAGGCATACAGTTCATATGTACAGCCTTTTCTATCACTTACTTTCATAAAGTTGTCATGAAACATTTCTATTATTCCCAAGAACAAATTTAGGTTCCATTTAATGTCTTTTTTTTTTTTTTTTTTTTTGGGGGGGGGGTGATTCTATCTGAATCTTCTTCGTCCTGAGGAACTATGAGGTACATTTCTAGAAGTGAGATAGGCCATTAAATATCTCCCTGGGCCAGAATACTTGTTTTTTATTAAGTCCATAAAAAATGTAATAACATAAAGATGTGGAAGACTGCTTTTTTCCTGATAGGTCAGCTGACCACAAAGAGGCAGACATTGTATCTAATGTCTTTTTTCCTTAGGGTTCATTCCTGTTCACTCTACAGAAGTCAAAATATGCTAAGACATAAATAATTTTCACCTCATTTGATAAATTTTAAAGGCTCTAAATAGGATTGATTAATATTAAGTGAATATTTTGACATTAAGTTACACAATAGCATATTCTGTCATATTTTTTAATGTACTGTAAAAACTAAATCTGTGATTTCATACTTTCTTTCTTATATGTCTTCACATACTTAAGGCTATGTTATCATGTTTTCTTGAGCAAATGTACAGTTAACTAAAGCACCTGTGAGTGAAAAGTGTGTATTTTTACTGAAAAGATGTAATAGGATTTTCAAGTAATTTCTTAAAATATGTTAGAATTTAAAGCTTCTGTCTTTCTGAAATATTACTAAATCCATCTGCATGTTATATATTCTTTTATGCTTTAGAAAGGCTCTTTCAAGGTAGAAGTATGACATTTGCACAGCTTCATCTCTCTGTTATCTCCTAATGGAAATTTATTTTTTTATACTAATAACTAACCAAGGTATGGAAACTTCCAGTTCTTGTCCTAAAAGAAAAGAAAAGAAAAAAACAAAAAACAACAACAACAAAAAAACACATGATTTTGAAGGGGACAGTAGCAGTAAGTGAGAAGATGCAGAATGGGTAATATAAAAAGTGGAAATTCTGCCAGTGTTTTATGAGTGGGAAGCTTATAAGGTGTGGGAGAAATGGGTTGGAAGTGGTGGGAGTACAGAAAGATGAGAGGAAGAATTGATTAAAAGTTGTAGAAATGATGCATAATATAACAGTGGACACAGAGTGGAAAGAAAGGGGAGAGTATCTTTGATTTTATGGACTAAGCTGGAAGGAAGTGTTCAGTATTAAGTAACTACATGCATTTATTTTCAGTAAAGCTTCTCAGGGAATGGAAAGGAGTACACTTTTTTAGTTACGTATAAATCTATGCTATAGAGTAGATGACTGGGATGATAGCATCATGCAATATTGCAAGTGGAACTATTTTCATTGAATTTATTAAAGAAACCTTGGAAAGGTGGCAACAAGCATACATGTTGCACAGTTGCAGTAGGTGATTACATATCCATTTTCATGAGGAACCAAACAGCTAAGAAAATACAAAACTGGCTGAGAGAAGAAAAGGACTTTGAAAACAGAAGTGTATTTTGCTGTGATAAATTTTGAAAGGTAGTGAACCTGCGAGTAAACTTGACAGAAAATTGTGCAGAATCCCTAAACTGGATTGTTGTCAGGGCATACAAAATCGAGACATACAGTAACTGTAGTACAATAAGTATGCAGGATACTTGATAAGTGACAGGTACATTACAAACATTAATTAAGCAATCACGAAAGAGATCCTGTCAGCTACTGAATATTTAATATAACCTAATAGCAGCAAATCCCTCTAACTCATTTGTTAACAACTAATAAAGTTCAAGATGTGTATCCGGCTTCATCAGAGGTACCAATTAAATGTTTGTGGTGTCTGTTTCTCCGCAGTTTTCAAGAACAATTGTATCATTAGAGCATTTAAAATGCAATGTCAGCGGGAAATAGAACAATAGCTGCAAGCAAAAAAATTACACAGCATAGAGACATTATGTGTTTTTTTGTCCTCAGTGTACTGCATCTTGGACAGCATTTTTTTTTTTTTAATTATTATTATTTTATTTTTTACTACAAGGAAGAAATGGAAGATAATTTAAGTAAAAAATGACAATGCTACCTTCTTACTGCTACTTGATTGGTTTGTTTAAATATTTCTAAAAATAAAATTAGACCCTTGTAAGTTACCTTGGGGAAACTTTTGAATAGTATAAAAATACAAAAAAATGCAACAAAACAGCAGTTATTCTGTTCCATTTCTAGATGACCGGAGCACAGCACGAGTTGTCTCTGTTAGGATTTTTGAAACACAAAACAGTAAGATTTTTTTTTTTTTTTCCTGGCAAACATTATGTAATGTAAAAGTCCAAGAATCCTCATTTTGATTAGATTAATACCTCACCTTTCACATTGTCTAGGTAAGAGAAGCACACAGGTTTGTCTAAGGCTTACATCAGATTCTTCCATCTTCCTATTTCAAGTCAACTGCATTTACTTGTTTGTTCCATGTAGGGTCAAATAATAGTGAACATGAAAATGGACGTTCCTCAATAGGTCTCAGGTACATTTTGCCTAAGAACCTATCTTTCACTGGTTCAAATAAATATAAGATGTTAATGTAAAAAGGCACAAGAAATGATGTGAGTACAGAATGGTACTGTTCCAGGAATTTGAGGACTTCATCAGTTCCACAGAATCATATTTAATAGCTGTTGTGGTGCCTACACCTACCTAGTCTTTACCTGAATACTTTAACACTTTTTCAGTATCTTAAGGCAAAGAGATCCACAATTGCATTACTCATAGTACAGAATATATACTTTCTTCTCTTTGTTGCTATCCTGATATAATGTTTCATAATTGTATTGAGTACCTTCAATTCTTGGTAACAAAGCATATTCAATAATTGTTCTCTTTTTACTTTCCCTTTGCTACTCACACTTTTTTATTTTCCAGTACACTTTTTTTTGTTTGTTTGTTTTGTTTTCTGAACAGTAGCAGAAATCTCTAAGGGAATTTTGTATGATTGCTGTGACAAAGAATCTCTGCTTACTCAGAATTTGTTTTGTACCTCTGATTACAACTGTGACCTTTTCTATCCTGCTGTATTTTGTTCAGTAGTGGGGAGTACCATAACTGTACACAACATTCAGAATGCTACAAAATTGTTTTCCATTTGTTATGCCATCACAGAACCCTGCACACACTTTCAGAAACTAGTCCTCAAATCATCACTGTGTTATTATATATATAATAACATATATAATAACATACATATATGTTACACACACATATATATATAATCAATGTCTGTGTGTATACTTGTATTGTCTTTTCTCAATACACATTTCATGTCTGTGCATACTGGCTGAATTTCACTTATGATTTTATCATTCCATTACTTGTACAGTGTCTGAGATGCCACCAAGCTGAGTGGTGCAGTTGATGCAATAGAAGGAAGGGATACCATCGAAAGGGACAAGTTTGAGAAGTGGGCCCATGCGAACCTCATGAGGTTCTACAAGTCTAAGTGCAAGGTACTGCACCTGGGCTGGGGAAATCCTGGACATGAGTACAGACTGGGTGAAGAATTCATTGAGAGCATTACTGTGGAGAAAGACTTGGAGGTTCTGATGGATCAAAAGCTTGACATGAGCTAGCAGTGTGCAACTGCAGCCCAGAAGGCCAACTGTACCCTGGGCTGCATCGAAAGAGGAGTGACCAGCAGGTCAAGGGAGGTGATTGTCCCCACCTACTCTGCAATCGTGAGGCCCTGCTTGGAGTACTGTGTCCAGGTCTGGAACCCTCAGCACAAGAAGGATGTGGAACTGTAAGACTGGGTCCAGAGGAGGACTACAAAGATGATCAAGGGGCTGGAGCACCTTTCGTGTGAGGAAAGGCTGAGAGAGCTGGGGATGTTCAGCCTGGAGAGGAGAAGGCTCTGGGGAGACCTTATTGCAGCGTTTCAGTACTTAAAGGGGTCTTGTAAAAGAAACGGACTCATTACCCGGGTAGGTAATGATAGGATGAGGGGAATGGTTTTAAACTGAAAGAGGGGGGATTTAGATTAGAAGTTAGGAGGAAATTCTTCACTCAGAGGGTAGTGAGGCACTGGAACATGTTGCAAAGAGAGATTGTGGATGCCCCATCTCTGGAGGTGTTCAAGACCAGGTTTGATGGGCCTTTGAGCAATGTGGTCTAGTGGGAGTCCCTACCCATGGCAGGGGGGTTGGAACTATGTGATCTTTGATGTCCCTTCCAACACAAGCTGTTCTGTGATTCTATGACTTTGTGAATCTTAATGGTTTCAATTTTGCTTACTATTTGTTTCCGTTGCCAACATGCCTGAGTGGTTTCTTTCCCCTCCTCCATTTCCCCTCCTCTCTTTCCAACCCTCCATTTCCAAATCCTTTAAGAGTACCACAGGACAAGTTAAGTCACAGTTACAAACAAACAAACAAAACAAAACAAACAAACAAAAAACAACCTTTCTGTGGGTAATATCCCTTTTCTGAAACTGACCCAGTTCACACCCACACAAAATACTGACTTTGACATAACATAAGCGCACCTGCACAGATCATATTGCAGACAATTCCTATACTTTTGGGCCCCGATAGATAAACTTATAACTGAAGAAGATATAGAAAAACCTTTTAGTGCTGTCATAAAATAATATATACCCCACTCTAACTGAATAGCTGAGACACTATTATGTCAGGAAACTGATGTAAAACACTGAGTCATAAAACACTGAAATGTATTTTCACAAACATTCTGGGGATGGATTTTTGCAACTGCATGTAACAGTGTACAAAGCAACACTTAGAAAATGAAACTTCATCTGTAATGCAACAAAGAGCCTGCTGCTCCTGTGCTTTATAATTTAATTAATCCCTCATGAATTCTGGATTAATTTACAATGAAATAGATCCACTGAATCTATCAGGAGAAGAGTTTCTTCTATTAACATGTTCCCTTTAGATTTCTGAAAACAGAAATCTAAATGTGCAATATTCCAGAAGATGGAAATGTGTTTGAGGCACAAAGTGCAGGAATTATGACAACTTTGTTGTTCATGAATTCAGAAAAAGGATAAAAGTAAAAAATACTATCTAAATCCCAGTGGGAAAACTGGGTTACTGGGTTAGTGCAAATGAGGTACAATTGTTTTAATGTGTAAGAAAGGCAGGCACAGAGGTAAAAGGGTCATTTAGTAGGCAAACATTAAAACTCTGCCTGTCTTGTATTATCACCTCATTCATATCTTGATTATATATGCTTTTGCATATGCACTATGTATGAACCATTATCAATGGTTCATATCTTAATTAAACGTGCTTTTAAATTGTGTTCTTCAGGTGGAAAGCTATAA
The DNA here is from genome assembly GCF_009769625.2 of Cygnus olor. Lineage (NCBI taxonomy): Eukaryota > Metazoa > Chordata > Aves > Anseriformes > Anatidae > Cygnus > Cygnus olor. The sequence goes on from NC_049198.1 coordinate 31,921,823, forward strand.
CATTGTCCTCCAACTTCAAGTCAGAAATAACAATTTCGGCAATGTATAACACTGACTACTAAAATGCTTAATTGTTATAAGAATCTATCTCCACAAGTCATGTACCTGATCAGGGTGAGGCAAGAGACTTGCTGAAGAGTTAAGAGTTGTATGAAAAAAAATATAAATAAAAAAATCAAAGAAGGATGGGAGACATTAAGATATGTTGATTCCAGGGAAGTAGTAGATGGGAACCAAGAGACTTCAGACGTTAAGTTGCACTGATGGTATCTTACTTAATTGTACAACCATTTGCTGTGACCAGACAGCCAAAAACTGTAGCAATTTTGATAAAGTTTATGGAAATGGAAAACTCTTCTGTGTCAACACTCGTGTTAAATGTCACTTTGTAAATGGGAGAAAGAAGAGTACTTTCATATTTAATACGTAGATAAGTTGTCTGAGCATTAAATTCTGAATCAGGAAATATTTATCTGCCTTTGCTAAGACATTCTTCTGTTCAAGTATATGAAATGTATATCAAATATAAGGCCACTATGATGAACAGACATTCCTAAGTTATTATTCTCATATCATGAGAAATATATAGTATACATTTCAGCTGTACTTTCAGTAACACATAATGTTCTGTTAAAAGGTAACTTTTTTTTTTTTTTTTTTGTCTCAAGAAATAATGTGATACATAACTAGTAATATAAATCGACATTCTGAAATGTAAAGTTGCAGACTGAAAATGTTAGAATTAACTGTAAGACAATATTCTTGCACTTACACACACACACACACACACTTAAAATGGGCTAATCAGTCCTACATTTGGTTTGATGGGACTAACAGAAAACATAGGTGTGCATGTTCTTTCCAGCTCACTTTAGGGGTCTTTCCAGTCCAGTTCCTGGATTATTGATTTACCCAAGCCTACCCAAGCCTTTCTACCCAAGCCATTGATTTACCCAAGCCTTTCTACCCAAGCCTTCCTTGGGTAGAAACATGGTTTCAAAGCCGTTCTCATTAGGGTCATTTGCTCATAAGCAAACAGATGTTAGTACTGCATATCAGGTTAAGTCCTCTTTTCAGGACAAACTCTCTCATTGGAAAAGTTCCCTTTGGAGTGAAATTCTTGGAAAAACTTTGAACTTTGTCTAGACTCAACTATCATTAGTATTTTTAATTTTCCAAGAGGATTTTTTTTTTTTTTTTCAAAAGAGGATTCTTTTCAATGAAGTCCGTTACTGGCAGTTTTCCATGAATGTGCACTATGTTTATGCCTGATTTCAGCTACTTTGAAGGTTTTTTGTTTTGGTTGGTTGCTTCCTGAGACCAACATTTCTGATCTAACAGCAATATTTATTAGGTCTGTAAAACCCACACACTCTGATATTAATTTTAAAAGTACTGTCAAATAGATAAGTGTTCAATTATATACCAAAGAAGTAGAATTTCAGAATGTGGTTCGTGTGCTGTAATAACTGCTGTTACTCAGTCGTGTTCAGAACATAGCAGTGCAAGTGTGATTAAAGTAAAATATATATATATATATTTTTTTTGTGAAAAAAAAAAAAAGATTTAGAATTTAAATTTCTAAAATATTGTTCACTTTTAGAAATCATATCACCACTCATACTGAATCATTCCAAGGCTTTGTTAGCTTCACTGTGCAAAGAGTGGAAAAGGATGTCTGAGAGCATCTTTAAAAATTTTCTCTTTTTGGCTATTCAATATTGTAAGTAGATTAAGATTTCACTATCTTAGTAGAAGGGCTGGAAAAGACTGTATATATACCTAGTTTCAAAATGAGCCATCATACCTGCCCTTCTCTAAAAGAGCAAGACTCCAACCGAGGTGTATTAGAAACAGGTGTGGTTGCAGACAATTGCTTTCTGAAAAAAAATAACCAAACGATGAAATTAATGGATAGATGACATTTATATTCTTTAGAATAGCACAGTTCTCTGAAAGATAATGAGAGATATATAGCCCCCAGAAACCCTGTATCTACTCACTCAGAGCATACTTACCAATCTGTTCAATCTGAATGTCTAGACAAGTGAATTTTGAGCCTATTTGTAATTCCACAGAGATCTGGCAGTTTTTGTGTGGTGATCAGCAAAATATCATATTTAAGGAGTGGAAATTTAATTTATTTTTTTTTTTTTTTTTTAGCTTAATGGCTGTTCTCCAAATAATTTCCTTTCATTTACAATGTCTGCTTTTGACTATTATGTCTGAACTGAAATGGCTATTATTAGCAGGGCAGTTCAAAACACAATCTTTTCTCTACAGCATTCCTCTACGATTTCTGTTCTGTTATGAGATTTGCCTGATGTACTCAGAGGAATATGTATTCTTTTTCTGTCTGTCCAAACAATCTGAACACACTGTTTTTTATTCTCAATTTCAGTCCTAATAAATTGTTTTCGTTAATATGTTTTAAATGGACACTCACCTGCTGCTGGTCAGTGTCTTCAAGCATAGCTAAAACCAGAATGCATTCAAATAAGTGGTAATATGATTAAAAAAAAAAAAAAAAAAAAAGCACAGACTATTTAAAAGGTGCAATTATATGCAGCATAGTAATTTGATAGCAGGGGCTTCACTCAGCCTTGAACTTTTCTCTCAATTTTTTTTTTAACTGAAGTTCTTGTACTGTCTGCATGTATACTGTCTATAGAAATGTAATGACTTTTTAAAGAAGATGTTTTCATTTTATAATTTTACCTGAGAATCTGGAAGTCAAAATTCTTATTTCTAGCCATTGTGCTTGACACTTTAAGATAGATTCCAGTGTTGTTTTGAAGGCTGGGTTTTAAATGCAATTAGTTTTCACAACACCATAGGTGGGAAATAAACTTACTCCAAACGTAGTTTATAGAGATACAGTTAGTGTTACATAGCCATGCTTTACCTTCATATGCAGCTTCACTGGAAGCTGCTGACTGTCCTGTGCAAATGAGCTGTGCATTCCACCTCATTTAGTTAAAAGGCCTTGTCTTTTCATGGTAGGTTTATTGAAGTGTTGTTTGTCTTTTTATCCCCAAAATCATATGCAGCGTAAATTAATCTTTCTGGTGTTCCGATTTGCAATACTGATTCTTATAGAGAGATTCTGTGGACCTGAGAAATTGGCAAGAAGTATACAACTATTTTTCCAGATTCTGTTAGTACACAAAGCTTTAATTTTCAAGCATAATACTTTAAATACAAAGTACATGTTTTAAAGGTGGCTGATTAATAAATTAACAAGGTTAAGCCACGTGTACAGGATAATATAGTCCTCTGATCCGCCTGGAGTGGACTATTGCTTAATACAACAGTAGGTGGTGCTGTGCTGAGTATGAGCTGTTTATCTGTCTTAAAAAAAAAAAAAAAATCCTGTTCACATGCTACTCTATGCTACTTTAGGTAGCTACACTGTGTACTTTATGTACACTTTTCTTGACATTGTTTTATCAAAGAAGGATTTTACAAGCTAAAACAGTACATAACATATGAAAATGTGAAGCACTCAAATACATTTGATATAAATGTTGTATTGTTATGATAGACTGTTTTCTACAGTGTTAGATAGAAAAAAAAAAATAAAAAATGAAAGAATGAGAAGATGTCTTGCAACCACTACATTGTAGAATCATAGAGTCATAGAATCATTAAGGTTGGAAAAGACCTCCAAGATCATCTGGTCCAACCATCCGCCTACTACCAATATCACCCGCCAAACCATGTCCCTAAGCACAACATCCAACCTTTCCTTGAACACCCCCAGGGACGGTGACTCCACCACCTCCCTGGGCAACCCGTTCCAATGCCTGACTGCTCTTTCTGAGAAAAAATGTCTCCTAATTTCCAAACTAAACCTCCTCTGGTGCAGCTTAAGGCCATTCCCTCTAGTCCTATCACTTGTTGTCTGCAAGAAGAGGCTGACCCCCAGCTCCCCACAACTTCCTTTCACGTGGTTGTAGAGGGCAATAAGGTCTCCCCTGAGCCTTCTCTTCTCCAGACTAAACAACCCCAGTTCCCTCAACCGCTCCTCATAGGACTTGTGTTCCAGGCCCTTCACCAATTATGTAGCCCTTCTCTGGACATGTTCCAGGGCTTCGATGTCCTTCTTGTAATGAGCTGCCCAAAACTGAACACAGTACTTGAGGTGCGGCCTCACCAGAGCAGAATACAAGGGGACAATCACCTCCTTGGTGTTGATGGCTACACTATTCCCGGTACAAGCCAGGATGCCATTGGCCTTCTTTGCCACATGGGCACACTGCTGGCTCATGTTCAGGTAAGCATCAGCCAGCACCCCCAGATCCTTTTCCTCTGCACAGCTTTCCAGCCACTCTGCCCCAAGCCTGTAGCGCTGCATGGGGTTGTTGCAGCCAAAGTTCAGGACCAAGCACTTAGCCATGTTGAACCTCATCCCATTGACCTCTGCCCATGGACCCAACCTATCCTAGTCCCTCTGCAGGGCCTCCCTACCCTCCGGCAGATCGGCCCTCCCCCCAGTTTGGTGTCATCTGCAAACATACTGAGGGTACACTCAATTCCTTCATCCAAATCATCAATAAAGATATTAATGAGGGCCCCAATACCGTCACCTCGGGAACACCACTCGTGACTGGTCTCCAGCAGGATTTCACTCCATTCGCCACTACTCTCTGGTCCCAGACTTCCAGACTGTTTTTAACCCAACAAAGAGTGTACTTGTCCAATCTGTAAATATAAGAATCTCGTAGCTTCTCCAGGAGAACACTGTGGGAGACTGTGTCAAGGCTTTGCTGAACTCTAAGCAGAGTACATCAATAGCCTTTCCGTCATCCACCAGGTGGGTCACCCAGTCAGAGAAGGAGATGAGGTTGGTTAGGCAGAACTTGCCTTTCATAACCCCATGCTGACTGGGCTTGATCTCCTGTTTGTCCTGTGTGTGCTGCATGGTTCTACTCAGGATGACCTGTTCCACCACCTTTCCTGGCACTGAAGTAAGGCTGACAGGCCTGTAGCTCCCCGGGTCCTCCTTATGACCCTTCTTATAGATGGGCATCACATTAGAATATCTCCAGTCATCTGGGACCTCCACAGATGACCGTGACTGCTGATAGATGATGGAAAGTGGCCCAGCAATCGCATTTGCCGACTCCCTCAGCACCCTTGGGTGGATCCCATCTGGCCCCATGGACTTGTGACAGTCCAGGTGGAGGAGCAGGTCTCTAACTGTTTCCGCCCGAACTGTGGGGGGTTTCTTCTGCTTCCTGTCCCAGACCCCAGACTTCCAGGTCGGGAGGCTGAGTGCTCCGAGGATAAGTGGTCTGGCTAATAAAGACAGATGCAAAGAAGGCGTTAAGAACCTCAGCCTTTTCCTTATCCTCAGTAGTTATGTTTCCCCCTTCATCCAGTAAAGGATGAAGATTCTCCTTGGCCCTCCTCTTGCAATTAATATATTTATAAAAACATTTTTTGTTATCCTTAACCATAGTGGCCAGGTTGAGCTCATACTGGGCTTTGGCCTTCCTGATTTTTTCAAAGCTTTGGCCTTCTTGACTTTTTCTCTGCATATGCTGTCAACTTCCTTGTACTCTCCCTGAGTTATCTGTCCCTTCTTCTATGAGACCTAAACTATCTCTTTTTCTCCTGGACACTCAGCAGAAGTTCTCATGTCACTCTTCTTCCCTGCCGACTCATCTTGTGGCACACAGGGACAGCCTGCTCCTGTGTCTTTAAGACTTCCTTCTCGAGGAGCGTCCAGCCTTCCTGGACCCCTCTGCCCTTCAGGACTGACTCCCATGGGACCCTCCCTACTGGTGTCCTGAACAATTCAAAGTCTGCCCTCCGGAAGTCCAAAGTGGCAGTTTCACTGACCCCCCCTCCTGACTTCACCAAGAACAGAGAACTTTACCATGGAATGGTCACTCTGCCCAAGACAACTCCCTACCACCACATCTCCCACCAGTCCTTCTTTGTTCTTGAACAGCAAGTCTAGTGGGGCACCCCCTCTGGTAGACTCACTAACCAGCTACTATCAGGTAGCTGTCTTCCACACACTTCAGGAACCTTCTAGACTGCTTCCTCAGGGCCGTACTGTATGTCTGGCATATGTCTGGGAAGTTAAAGTCGCCCATAAGAACAAGCATAAAAGCTTTAACAAGACCTGAAAAGTGATGGAGCCAGAAAAGGAAAAGCAGTTACTCCTTGATTATAGTTTTAACTAAGTATTAATTCAAAGACAGAAACCATATTTATGGTGTTAAGCTTGTCTCAATCCCGACTATAAAACTGTTTGCTAAATTTGAAAACCTGGAGCTCGAAAGGGGCTCAACTGAAGGAAGTTATGTCCTACAGGAAATGGAAAAGGTTTGAAGGCTCCGACTTGGGACTGACGGTCCATACTTGTAAGAATGGCAAACTGGGGTCTCAAAGCTTCTAATTTCTGTAGGAAATGCTTAGACTAAAGTGAGCCTGTAGCCTGTGAAACTACAGCATGATTACGGTGTCTCTGAAAATGAAGCTGCTAGGTGCGGTAGTGCCCATGTTCAATAATTTCAGCTCTTCATAACTTTATTTCTTCAGTTTAGAACTTCATACCATTATTCATTTATGCTTTCTAGGATGTTTGCCAACATCCAAAGGAAAAAACAGAGCTTAAAATATTCAAAGATATGAAATATAAGGTTCTATTGCTGTATTAGGAATATTTTCTATGATTTCCATTAAAATGCTTTATCAAGATTGGGTCACTCTTAATAGATTTTAGATAAATATCATAACAAAAGGATTAAGATAACCACTTGACAGGAAAAAAATGGTTTAAAGATTAATTAGTTTCTGAATTGTCAGGGTGAAACAATGAAAGAGCTGAAAATAAAACTTGAGAATAAAATATTGCATAAATATATATCCTGGAGGAAAACAGGTTTTGACAATAAAATATACCAGGATTTTGCCATGAAAAATGCCAGAGAGAAGTTTTCTAACATTTTCCTCTTTTTCTGTTGCTTTGTTTTCCTTGTAAGTCCTTGCCAGTGGACTGTTTTTCTGCCAGTTCTTTTTGTTGTCACTTGTTGTTCTTTCATTGCTGTTGTTTTCTTTTTTGAGATGAGTAGTAAATTTGAAATACATTTGTGATGCACGTTTTTAATTAATAAGTCTTCTTCTGTTGCTAAGTCAAACAAAAATGCAAGAGTTTCATATAAGTCCTGTTTAATGTAAAATAGTTATTAAATCACTGAGTAATCCTTCAGTAAATGAACATAGATACTTTTGTCCAGAAAAGCAAATATTTGCAACATATGGAAATACCAATAAGGGTTATTCATAATTCTTCTGCAGCTTACTTCAGTGCACTTGGTGATAGTTAGAGCAGTGAATTTCAAACTTCTTCAGAAAGAATTTGAATCTTCAGAAGAAACATGCATATAATGGAATGAGCAACATACAATGCACTGCTTAATATTTTGAGAAGAATTGATACACTGGATTAGTTTGAACTGGCTAGGAAATAACATTTGCTTAGCAAAACAATTTTTCAATCTTCAGCTATAAACAGTCTGTGCTAGTGATAAATGTAAGATACAGTTAAGTGTCCACAGATATTAACTATGTATTAGCTTAAGTACTGTGTGAGCATAAATCATTTCAATGTGTTGATTCAAACCAATAATAAACTCAGCTGAAAATTGTTCATTATTATTTGGGGCAGAGGGTTTTCAGATGGTTGTGTTTTTATAACAAGAAAATTTCAGTAACTATTTCCTACCACAGTTTGAGTATAAAGCACTGTTTCCCAGCAGAAGAAAAATATTTAAACTTTTAATTACATCTTCAGTTTCAAGTTAATGAAAATGTTGTATTTGGGTCCAAATTACACAATGGTGATCATTGTGTGTCGTAACTTTTTGGGTAACTTTATTTCTTGAAAACTCTTTAAAACAAACAATCAAAATAACTTTCGTTTTAGGCCTTTCCCTTACATATGTATGATTGCATGTCTTATGATTCTTTTTTCAACCAAGTTCTTTTTTTTTTTTATTTTTTTTTTTTTGTAGTTTTTCTCCCTTACTGAGAAAATGAATTTAGTTGTTGTTGCTGTCAAAATAAAACACTCAAAACTTGGCTGTGAAATTGACTGTCCTCCTACCTGAAATGTTGACCCATAAAAATGCAAACATTTACTGCCACAGGACCAGTTATTTTGTATGGTTGTAAAAATAATTGATTGTGTATATGACACTTAAGTTCTATTAGAAAATTGTAATACAGTAGGAAATTAAATAAAGTACTTAGAAGCTGTGATAAAGTTCTATCAAATATTTGACTTCAGTTTCATAACTACATTTTGTGACTTATTAACCTTAGGTAGATTTTGTTCTGCCTGTTTTGTTGAATCTTAAACAGCAGTTCACTAGTAGACGCAATGGACCAGTTTTCAAAATTGTCTGTCTAAAGTACACATACAAAAAGGCTCTTAAGTGTGATGACAGTAATGTGTTTCCCATTATAACAACACTTTGTATATCCATGCTAATTTTCCATTAGCAGATGTCATAGTACTTTTCAATTACTAATGACTTAAGTCCCCCAGTGTCCTAGAGAAGAAACATTGCTATTCCTGTTTCAGGAAAGCCATTAGAAAACATGAAAGTGATAGTAAATGTTACAGAAATTACCTGCCTTGTAATGGCTGTATAAGAGTTGGAAAACTGTATCAACCAGAGAGAAAAGTGTGTGACCGGAAGCACTTTTCTCTTTATTGATACTTATATGCAGCAGCTTTCTCATTGCTGGTTAGCTGCACAAGCCAGGGAAATTGACCATTCAGAACTGTTTCTACTTTAAAACAAATGATCTCTTCAGCAAGGCTATCTCTTTTTACTTGTACAAATACAGGTCCATTGTACCAAATATTCTCTTATAAGCCTCCCTTTTCTTACTTACTCTACTGGCAATTTTGTCAGACTCTGTAACCCTTTCAAGGAAATTATTTCCAGGCTATATTTCTGCCTTAGCAAGCTTGTAGGTCTGGTAAGGTTTCCTGTCTGTGTTTGTATTATGGACTTTGTTATATATCATCAGTGAAGATGGAAATTCAGTGTTTCCCTCACTGCCTTCCAAAATTGTTACTGATTGTAAATCAACCTTCTCAAGCGTTCCTCTTCAATAATTTAGGCTTTCTCTGATACTAAGACATTCAAATAGATATTCCACTGAACTCATACTGCTTTCATACTCTAAAGGCAATATAATACTCTCTGTGTGTATTTTTTTTTTTGCTATGAAATGAAACCAAAAGTCAGTGAAATTGCTACATACCTGAAACCTCCATCCTAATATCCTTTGTATCCTATGGGGACACTTGGCCACCTGTACCAAGGCAAAATTTTCTGTGAAAGCTGTAAGAATAGGCTATTATCCTTTTAATTTCACCAGCTAATGAAGGAAAAGGCAAAAACAGCTTTATCATGGAGAGGGCTGAGGAGTTGGGGAAGGAAAAAGTTTTCAGAAATGGAAGACAAGGAGAGTGTGGATTTAAGAAGATCAGGACATGGAGCTGATAGAAGAACATAAGGGACTTCTACAGCTATGGATTTAATATACTATCTGATTGGCAAGAGTGATACCCTATTTTATGAATCATAGAATCATGGAATCACAGAATAACTAGAGTTGGAAGGCACACAAGAAGATCACAGTATCACAGAATCATCTAGGTTGGAAGAGACCTCCAAGATCACCGAGTCCAACCTTTGACCTAACACTAACAAGTCCTCCACTAAATCATATCACTAAGCTCTAAATCTAAATGTCTTTTAAAGGCCTCCAGGGATGGTGACTCATCCACTTCCCCGGGCAGCCTATTCCCTGATTCCACACAGGACCACCCAAAAATCAGACCATATGTCTGAGAGCATTGTCCACATGCTTCTTGAACTCCCGGCAGGCTTGGTGCCGTGACCACATCCCAGTGGAACCTGTTTCAGTACCCAAACACTCTCTCAGTGAAGAACCTTTTCTTACCATCCAGTCTGAACCTCCCCTGTTGCATCTTCATGACATTCCCTTGGGTCCTATCATTGTTCACCAGAAAGAAAAGATCAGTGTCTGCCCCTCTGCTCCTCCGCGTGAGGAAGCTGTAGGCCACAATGAGCTTTACCTTCAGTCTCCTCTTCTCTAGGCTGAATAAACCAAATGACCTCAACTGCTTCTCATACATCTTTCCATCTAGACACTTCCTCATCTTTATAGCCTTTCTTTGGTTACTCTTTAATAGTTTTATATCTTTCTCATATTGTGGTTTCCAAAACTGCATACAGCACTTGAAATAAGGCTACACCAGCAGAGAGGAGTGGGACAATCACTTCTCTCAACCAGCTAACAATTCTGTGTTTGATGCACCAAGGATATAGCTGTCTCTCCTGGCTGCCAGAGCACACTGTTGACACCTATTCAATGTGAAATCGAGCAAACCCCACAGATCCCCTTCTGTGGAACTGCTCTCCAGCCGTTTCTCCCCAAGTCTGTACCTATATCCAGGGCTGTTCCATCCCAGGTGCAGAATCTGGCACTTTCTCTTGCTAAACTTCATACTGTTGATGATTTTCCAGCTCTCTAATTTGTCAAGATCTCTCCGCAAGGCAGCTATACACTCAAGGGAATCAACAGCTCCTCCCAGTTTATTGTCATCCTCAAACTTAGTACACATTCAGGTCCTGCATCCAAGTCATTTATGAAAACATTAAAGCGAACTATCCTTAAAATAGAGCCTTACAGAATCCCACTAGCAACTGGCCGCCAGCCTGACTTAACCCTTTTTACTACAACTGTTTGAGCCCGACCCATCAGCCAATTGAAGTATGTATTTATCTAGCTGTATTCTGGACATTTTTTTCCAGAAGAATGCTGTGAGAAATAGAGTTGAAAGGTTTGGTGAAATCCAAACAGATTACATCAACTGTCTTCCTTTTGTCAACCAGGTAACCTTGTCATAAAAGTAAATTAAGTTTGTTAATTTCTGTTAAGGGGACCTGTGGTGGTTTTACTCGGGTGGGCGGCCGAGCCCCACCACAACCGCTCTCTCACTTCCCCTCCTCAAAGAGGAACGGGGATAAAATACAATGAAAAGGGCTCAAGGGTTGAGATAAGGACGAAGAGATCGCACAGTAATTATCATGACGGGCAAAACAGACTCAACATAGGGAGACAGTAAGATTTATTGCCTATTACTAACAAGCTAGAGAAGAGAGAAACAAAGGAAAGAAACCAAAAGCACCTTCCCCCCCATCCACCCTCTTCCACCTCCTCCCCCCGAGCAGCGCAGGGGAACGGGGGAATGGGGGTTATGGTCAGTCTATAGTGCTTCTTCTCCGCCGCTCCTTCTCAATCACTCTCGTCCCCTGTGCTGTGGGGTCCCTCCCACAAGATGCAGTCCTTGCCAAACTGATCCAACGTGGGCTGCCCACAGGCAGCAGCTCTTCAAGAACTGCTCCAGATATGGGTCCGTACCACGGGGTCCATCACTCAGGAGCAAACTGCTCCAACCTGGATCCCCCATGGGAAGCAGCTCCTGCCAGGTCACCTGCTCCTGCATGGTCTCCTCTCCAAGGGCTACAGGTCCAGCTCAGAATCTGCTCCGGCCGGGGTATTCCACAGGTCTTAGCCTCCATCAGCGCAGGTCCATCTGCTCCACCGTGGTCTCCTCCATGAGCTGCAGTGTGGAACCCTGCTCCACCGTGGTACTCCATGGGCTGCAGGGGGACAGCCTGCTTCACCATGGTCCTCACCACAAGCCACAGGGGACTTCTGTTGCGGCGCCTGGAGCACCTCTCCCCCTCCTTCTTCACTGACCTTGGCGCCTGCAAGGCTGTTCCTCACTCCTCTCACTCTCCCAGCTGCTGTGTGGCGCAGCGTCGTTTTTTTTTTTTTTTTTTTTTTTTTTTTTTTTCCCTGTCTTAAATATGCTCTCACTGAGGCGCAAAACAACATCACTTATTGGCTCGGCTCTGGTCAGCAATGTGGCCCTTACCTAACATAGGGCAGCTTCTAGATTCTTCTCAGAGAAGCCACCCCTATGGCCCCCTGCTACCAAAACCTTGCCACTAAACCCACTACAGGACCTTCCCCTTGTGAACCCATGTTGGCTGTGGCCAATGACCACACTGTCCTTCAGGTATATTTCAGTAACTTCCAGAATAATCTTATCCGTAATTTTACCAGGCACTGAAGTGAGACTGACAGGCCTGTAATTGCCAGGGTCTTCTTTCTTTCCCTTCTTGAAAACTGGGACAATTACCAGCTTCTAGTCAGCTGGGACATCTCCAGATTCCCAAGACTGTTGAAAAATAATTGAGAGAAGCATCACAATGACATCAAACAGTTCTCCCTGAATACCCTGGGATGAATCCCATTGAACTCCATAGATCTATATGTATCCAACTTGAGCAGCAAATCCTCCACAGCTTCAGTTGGTTGGGAGTTTATCATTACTACAGTTACAGTGCCACTAACTCAGGGCACCTGGAATCCCAGGATCCATCACAGAGAGAAGCAAAGAAGGCTTTAAATGTCTGAATGCAACCATTCTTTTATATATATATATATATTTTTTTTTTTACTTACCTACTTTTCTGAATGTTATCTCAGTGATTAAACTTATAAGAACTTAATGCACTTGTTCTGCATTCTCCCAAATAACTAATTTCTTGCTTTGGCAAACGTTTTCTGACATGATAAATAAAATTCTATATATGCTTAACTAAAATTGTAAGTGCAGGTGTTTTTTTATTCTTTTTTTTTTTTTTTTTTTTTTTTTTTTTTTCCATAATTAAACTATTACAACAGCATCAGACGCAGTGAGTCCAAGAATGGTATTTTTAATTCTGATCTTTTTCAACTATTTACTTAGAAATATAATTAACCAGTGGAATGATAATGTCATGAATATAACTGCTGTTATATGTTGTATGCTAAGTTTCATAAGAAACTAAAATTTTTTTATTACCAGCCTTCTTGAATAGTCACTGCTTAGAGATGAGAATATACATCTCTTTTACAACTTGACCTGAAAAACAAATGTATTGGATGTGGATTATTTTCTTCTCAAAATATTTGAATGACAGTACATGGATTCCTGTAGAAAAGCAGGTTGAGACCTGAGCTTTTCCATACATTAGTGTACACTTCTTTTAGTGTTCTCAAAGAATATGTTCAAAGAGAGATTAAACAAAAGTATTGATGGAGTATTTTAATCAGGAGAAGGGGAAAAAATGCAAGGAATCTTTATTTATTTATTTATTTTAATTTGCTAAAGTTTTTTTTTTTTTTTTTTTTTTTTTTTTTTTCCTATCAAAGGATATATTTGATCTGTATCCCTAAGATGGCTTTTCTATATGAAAGAAAATCTAACTGTTTTGTTTCAGTGTAGTACATATGTTACTTATTTTTTTAGGGCTAAAAGGAGATTTGATCTGCAAAACAATGATCAAAACAAAATTTGATGGCTTACACTGTTATTTGGTATACTACTTCAGTTAATGATTTGTACTGCTGTGAATTATGAGAGTATTAAATTTTATCAAATATGAAATATGAATTCAGCTATTACTGATAAAGGAAATCTTCACAGTTTTGGTACTTATATGAAATGTTACAGAAGAATATGAACTTAATTGGTTGTTTGAGGCACTTGCCATTTGACCTGGTGTTTGCATTCAGATAAATTTTATTTAAATATATTTACTGTCAAGTTATATAAAAATTCAGTCATATCTACATGCAGCTTCATAGAGCTATCACAAAATGTTTATCGAACAAAATGATTAAGTGTTCTGTTAGGTCCAAGGATATCTATGGAATGTTCAAAAGGAATGGAGATAAAAATGAAATCTACAAATGTTGTGACAGTCTGACTGTAAATCAGTTACTTTCACAGTAAGTATGAGTAAGTTCTCTAAAGGTAGAATTATTGGCGTCAGGAAACATTATTCATTCTCTGCCATGGTCATCTTTACCTTGAAATATATCCAAGGCCATTATTATTAAGTGTCTTTTTCAATGATATTTGGAGTTTGCTTAAGGAAAGTTTCTGGACCACTTCAGTATTAAATGAATATCTTATACAGAATATTAACCATTTGGATTCTGTATGCCTCTACAAGGAACACGGGAATCAAGGAATGATGTGAGTTCCTGTAACAGTGGATCATGTAATTATCTCATACATGTGCGTTGCTATGCAGTCAAGTATGTTGCATCCAGAAACCATTAATTTGTAGAGCAACGGATGTTGGAAACAAAAAAAAAAAAAATAAAAAAACAAATTTACTGAATAAGGTCTAGTGGAGGCAGTGACACAAGCTTAATAGCTCTGATATTGTATAAACAGTGTAAATAATATGATTCATAGAAGGATTTCCACAGAATAACTAAAAACATTTTTTCTGTCCCAGAAGAGAAAGAAAGTCCATTTTAGAGATATCAAGGCAGCTTATTTATTTGTATATTTCAGTTTCTTCAAGATGAGCTTTTTTTTTTTTTTTTTTTTTTTTTTTTTTTTTTGACTCTTATTACTTATCTCTTCTTGATCCATCTTATTTGGATCCATTTTCCCCAGTGTACATCCTTATTCTGTGGCCAAAGAATGCCCTGAACAGAAGAATGCTTACTGGCAAGAGGGAATATTGGCTTCATAGCAGAGTTTTCCAACCAGATAGTTCTTTCTATGGCACTGAAGAAGGTAGGAGGTTCAACATGGCTAAGTGTGGTGTCCTGCCCTTAAGGCACAACCAACCCATGTCACGCTACAGGCTGGGGGAAAAGTGGCTGGAAAGTTGCTCATTGGAAAGGGACATGGGGGTATTGGTAGATAGCTGGTTGAACATGAGCCAGCAGGGTGCTCAGGTGGCCAAGAAGGCCAGCAGCATCCTGGCTTAAATCAGCAAAGTATGGCCAGCTGGACTAGGGAAGTGATTGTCCCTCTGTACTCGGCTCTGGTGAGGCTGCAGCTTAAGTACTGTGTTCAGTTTTGGGTCCCTCAGTACAAGAAGGACATTGAGGTAAACGAGGATGATCACCTCCCTGGTTCTGCTGGTTACATTATTCCTGATACAAGCCAGGATGCCGTTGGTCTTCTTTGCCACATGGGCACACTGCTGGCTCATGTTCAGGTAAGCATCAGCCAGCACCCCCAGATCCTTTTCCTCTGCACAGCTTTCCAGCCACTCTGCCCCAAGCCTGTAGCGCTGCATGGGGTTGTTGCAGCCAAAGTTCAGGACCCAGCACTTAGCCATGTTGAACCTTATCCCATTGACCTCTGCCCATCAATGCATCCTGTCCTGGTCCCTCTGCAGCGCCTTCCTATCCTCCAGCAGGTTGACACTTCTCCCCAGCCTGGTGTTATCTGCAAACTTAATGAGGGTGCACTCAATCCCCTTATCTAAGTCAAAAATAAAGATATTAAAGAGAATGGGCACCAACACTGACCCCTGGGGAACACCACTCATGACCAGTCGCCAGTGGGATTTGGAATAATGTATAATTTGGAAATAAATAAATCAGAGAGCCCCCAGCAAATTGTCAAAGGAATTTGGACATATTAGACTCAGGTAACATGTTTGTCTTATCCACAAACTTCAGCACCTGTGTGGAGAAATACCAATGCTGACATGCAAGAAAAAGAATCCAAAAGCCTAGAGGAGAGGAAAGTCTCATCAATCACTGAAGAAATGGCAGCATAATATCAAAGGCCTTGGTGTCAGTCTGCCACCAGCAGTGTTAATAAAGGATGAAGCAGACAACCGTGCTAAATGAATGACACAACAGATGCTAGAAATAATTTTCAAATCAGGATTCACACATTCTATAGAAAGTTTTATGAAGGAAATAATGGTAGAATTTAGAAGCTGAAATAAAAGTGAATTATATTGGTTAAGCTGTGGGGAATTTGTTCAGCCAATTACAGAAGATGTGTACATTATACTTATACATGGTTTATATTTCTATTGTAGAACAAAATGTTCCAGAGAACTGAACACATGGATTAACACCACCTTATTTTCTTAAATTCACTCTTTGTTAAGGACTATTAAATATTGCTTGATGCCTGTCCTTTCTAATGGATGGAAATATTCTTATGAATAGTTACTTTGATGCTTTAGCATCCACAAGATTTAACTTAACAAAACTTAACAAAACTTCTTAAAGCATAGATTTTGCCTGTGTTGCGCTGTGATGGCTTTAGATACTCCATAAAAAGAAATGATAACAATCCATGAAATATGTTAAATTCTTGCACCTTTAATTTACTGCAGAAGACTGGTAGAAATTTCGTGCTCTGAAATGCTGAAAGTATAATAGCTTTATTAAAAGATAGTGCCTAATACCACAACAAGTGTTCTACATTAATTTAGCCAGCAACTTATCAGACTTATTTTCTGTTTTCCACTCTCTTTGAAGCTTTCTCACAGAATATCTTGGTGTTTGTTTTTGTTGTTTGTGTAGGGTTGTTTTGTTTTGTTGTTTTCTTTTTTTTACTGTATTCTTTGTGATTATATTTTCTTGTGAAAAGATTCTTCACCCAAGATAAATAAATAAATAAGTCAACATTTGACTGTATTTTTCTCTGTGTTTCCTGGAGTGATTTTTTGTGTGCCAATTATCCTGAATATGTCCAAGATAAAATATGCATTTTTTGTTTTGTAGCTGCCTTATTGGTATAATTCTACTGTATAGAATGTAATATACTGTATATACTGTATAGAATGTAAAATGAGTAATGATAAAAAGATGTGGTGAGATTGAAAAGGAAAATAAATGGAGGGTGAATTCTCCCTATAATATACTTGAAATACTTCCACATTCTAAATCGGAAAATTGCTAAAATATCTGCACCCATCTCAGAACTTGTATGAAGTAGAACCGATAAAAACTTTTACAGAATATTTTTCTGTCAAATAACACCGTTAAAATCCAGTTCTCTTAAAAGAAAGTATTGCATTCAATTGCTTTTTTTTTTTTATTATGACCCTAAATATTTCATTGATGTCTATTTTTTACCTGCATTAACAATATTTTTTTAAGTAAGGCACACAATATTACACATATCATAAAACAAAAAGTATATTAAAATCATAGAATCAGAGAATCATTAAGATTGGAAAAGACATTCAAGAACATCTGGTCCAGTCATCACCATAATATCAATGTCACCCACTAAACCATGTCCCCAAGTGCCAGATCCAACTTTTCTTTGAACATCCCCAGGGACAGTGATGCCACCTCTTCCCTGGGCAACCCGTTTCCATGTCTGACCACACTTTCTGAGAAGAAGTGTCTCCTAATTTCCAACCTAAACCTCCCCTGGAACAACTTGAGGTCATTCCCTCTAGTCCTACCACAGGTTATTTGCGAGAGGATGACACCCAGCTTCCCCACACCTTCCTTTCAGGTAGTTGTAGAGAGCAATAAGGTCTCCCCTGAGCCTTCTCTTCTCCAGACACCAGTGTCCTCAGCAGCTCCTCATAGGACTTGTGTTCTAGGCCCTTCACCAGTTATGTAGCCCTTCTCTGGACATGTTCCAGGGCTTCAATGTCCTTCTTGTACTGAGGGATCCAAAACTGAACACAGTACTCGAGGTGCGGCCTCACCAGAACAGAGTACAAAGGGACAATCACCTCCATGGTTCCACTGGCTATATTATTCCTGATACAAGCCAGGATGCCATTGGCCTTCTTTGCCACATGGGCACACTGCTGGCTCATGTTCAGGTAAGCATCAGCCAGCACCCTCAGATCCTTTTCCTCTGCACAGCTTTCCAGCCACTCTGCCCCAAGCCTGTAGCGCTGCATGGGGTTGTTGCAGCCAAAGTTCAGGATCCAGCACTTAGCCATGTTGAACCTTATCCAATCAACCTCTGCCCATCAATGCATCCTGTCCTGGTCTCTCTGCAGGCCGTTCCTACCCTTCGGCAGATTGACATTTCCCCCCAGCCTGGTGTTGTCCGCAAACTTACTGAGAGTTCACTCAATTCCTTCATCCAAATCATCAATAAAGATATTAAAGAGGGTGGGACCCAGCACTGACACTGGGGAACATCACTGTTGACTGGTCTTCAGTGGGATTTCACTCCATTCACCACTATTCTCTGGGCCCAGTCGTCCAGCCTCTTTTTAATCGAGCAAAGAGTGTACCTGTCCAAGCCATGGTCTGCCAGCTTCTCCAGGAGAATACTGTAGAAGACTGTGTCAAAGGCCTTGCTGAAGTCTAGCTAGACTATATCAGCAGGCTAAAATATACACATATAAAAAAAAAAATGTGATGTAAGTTTTCTTGTATTTGGAGCTTATAAAATTATTTGTATCCCTTATGTTTTGTATCAGAAACGTTGCTGTCAAATGTATATTCAGTCCACTTCATTGTACATTTCTGCATCGTTTTCCTTATTTGAACATTCTTGACTCTCTATGTAGAAAAACAATCCTGAACAAAGGCCATGATCCACAAAAGGCCAGGAACAATTCCAAAAATTTAGGATAGCTTAGGGTAGAATAGGAGATGACACAAGTCTCCAAAGGTAGACGACGACATGAGTAGGGAAAAATAGGACAGAAAACTGCATAAACTGGAGATCTTGGAACATCATTTGAAAAAGTAAGGAGAAAAGACCTGAAAACCATGTTTTGAAAAATCCCTGATAAAAGCTTAATACTCTTTAAAAAATTAATATATATGTAAAGGAGAATCACATAACTTTGAAATCCTGTTATCATATTAGCAAGATAATTATATTTAAATGTAAATAAAACCAAGGATTAAAATGTGGATAAACTCACAGTATGTACATTTCATACACACAGGTATCATACAAAAAACTCCAGACTGCTCAAACCTGGCCTTAAACACTTCCTGGGAAGGGGCATCCACACCTTCTCTGGGCAACCTGGTCCAGTGACTAACCACCCTCTGAGTAAATGATTTTTTTCCAAATACCTAATCTAAATCTATCATATTTTAATGTCTTTGATGTTTTATGCACTTGATATTTGATTTTCTCATATATAATCCAACAGGCAAAGAAGCTCATCACATATGTGATCCAAAGGTTAGAGAGTTTTATGTTTTGTATTAATCATTTTAAATAAGGCCATAAAACCTATGTGTACGTTAATAATATGTTGAGAATCGCAAAGACCTAAATACTAAATGCATTATGAGGTAAATTTATGTTAAGTGATTTTTATGTCCTGTCCTTTCCATTCCAGACTGTTTGACTCTTTACTGCGCTCTTGCTATGAGCATCTGTATATAATGAAGGCAGGGCACTGCATGAGTAGTCAGTATACATGCTTCTTTGCTGAAAGACATGTATAATGATTTTTACTGTAGATTATATGTCCTCCATTTATATATTTCGCTCACACTCTGAAAAAACACACTCACACACTAACACAAAGCAGCAACAACAACAAAACACCCACTGTTCGCCTAGCTCATAAAATGTGCTAAAGTTGGGAAAAGCACAAGTCACCTGCTGAAGAGACTGCAGTCTTTTTTTTCAGCTGGTCACACATCACTGTGGAGCTCAACATCAAAACTAAAAAACCTTTATTTTTCAGACCTCTTTCTCATGGCTTACCCAACTCTACTCCACTGATGTCATTAAATTCACCTTTCCTATTCTGGTATGTTGTCAAATATGAACTACAGACCTGTAGTCTTAGTCTTATTATTAAATAATAATGACACGTATAGCATACATGTATATAGACTATGAGAATTTAAATATCCATAAATTAGTTCTATTTTTTGTCATATATTTCTACAATACCAACAAGAATAAAGTTCAAATTTATAGTCTTAAGATAAAAAATATATAAAATCACTATAATTGTTTGTTATTGTAAACTAATAGTAACAAAAAGGCAGAAGGAGAAGTAACTGTAGTTGGCTACAGTTGGCTGATTAATTTAACATCAGCATAACTATGAATTTTACCAGATTTTAAATTCCAGAGAATGAAATAGGTTACAAATTACTGAAAATACTGAAGTATATGCCTGGAACGTGGAGTTGAAGCTTTCAATAACATGAAGTGTTCCTTATAACACCTTCAATTTACACAGTTAAACAAAACTTGTTGAACTATGTTTTTTTTTTTTTTTTTTTTTTTTTTCAAAAAATGCACATAATTATACAAATATTTACTGTTTTTCATCTGTCATAACCTCAGAAAACTGGTACTGAAATTTTTTCTGTTTTATTAATTGAGTTATTTTTAAAAATCTTGTGCCAAAAAACATATTATATTTCATTCTATCTGGTATCAAAGAAATCTCCCCAATCTCTGTTTTATAATTTAAAATAATTGGGTATATTATACTGAAGTCAATTTTTTAGAGCAATTAAACCTTTTTTAACATAAATTAATTGCGTAACATTTGCATAAATGGTGCTGTTAAGCAAATTCAGTGTACACAATGGAGATACTGTGATTTCATCAAAACTTAGTGTGCTCAGTACACTTATAAAGCTTATAATGTCAATATTGTTATCATGCCCTAGACTGTGATATAACTGAGCCCAATTCAACTGAATATAGCTCTACAAATTTTACCAAGTCTTAAGTGTAATATAACTGACATGTTAATAGCAGTTCAGAGAACGGGTATCAAAAGGAAAGCCCTGATTCCTTTCTCCAAATTTTCTCTTTAGCTCTTTTAAAACATGGCAACTCCTTCACCTCCTTTCACACAGTCAACTTCTTAATTTGTACTCAGAACATGCTTTCCAATCATTTTACCCCACCTACATGCTCAAACAAACAAAAAAACACCAACACCAAATAAACAGTACTAAGCTTCTGGTACTGCCCTATCATCTTCCAGGTTAAGTAGTAGAGTAAGTGCTGTTAAATAATAAACAATATTCCCAGTTCGTTGACTAAAAATGCAAACAACATTTGACTACTAATGATCAATTTTTTATTTTTTCTTTTTTTTGAATGTACTTGGAAAAAGGCATGTTTTCAAATACCTACAATTTTCAACATATCAATGACATAAGTAGAAATATAGATAATATTATGTAATAATATTATATTATTTATATATTAATATTATACGATTTATGTTATTTATTATACAATTTATTTATTTATTTATTTATTTATGTTATGCAATTTATTTATTTATTATAAAATTATACATATTATGTATAATAATATAATCATAAAATATCCCAAGTTGAAAAGGACCCACAAGGATCACCACATCCAACACCTCCAAACTGGAGGTTTTCAAGACCAGGTTGGGTGAGATCTTGGGCAACCTGATCCAGTAGGTGGTATCCCTGCCCATGTCAGGAGGGTTGGAACTAGATGATCTTTAAGATCCCTTCCAACACGAGCCATTCCATGATTCTATGCTTCTATGAACTCCTAGTTCTTCACAGGATGACCTGAAATTTAAAACATATGCTAATGCTTCTTGAAATCCACCAGGCTTGGTGCCATGAACACTTCCCTGGGGAGCCTGTTCCAGTGCCTGAACAACCAACCACCCTACCACTTGACCACCTTCTCAGTGAAGAACTTTTTCCTAATAATTATCTCATTAGTTGATTCTACTTTAATCAATTCTTATTTAATAGCAAAATTCTTACTGAGGCACAGGCTTTTTCATGGACATGGTCTCACAATAGTTTCTTCCATGGCTTTTGGAAATAGTAGGAATTTCTCATAAACTTACACAATGTATTATTCCTTTTGCCATTTCAAAAAAAAAAAAAAAAAAAAAAAAAAAAAAAAAAAACAAGGAAAAAAAAAAAAAGTCTGTTCATCAGTCTATTCTTATTCAGTATCCCTTGGCAAATTTCACTCATGCAGATTCTTACCTGTCCTTATTTACCTACATAAATACCTCTTTCAAGATGCCTTCAGTTTGTGCTTTCCAACTCTTATTCAGATTATAATAAGATTAGTTTCTGAAATCTCAGAAAATATTACATGTAAATTTTCTCTATACTTATCTTTGTGCTTGTAGGATTAGGAAGTCTATTAAAAAAAACACCTGTACATACACAAGTTATTGGTTTTGATTTTGTCAAATCTAAATGAATGAATTTAAGAAAAATACAATTGTGATGAGAAAACAAGATTTGCAGTGGAGTTCTTGTATGTCTAGTCCACCTCAATTGTCAGAACTGAAATTATGTCATTCCTATGCATCACAATATTGGTAAAATTTTGAATCAGGTTTATTACTTTAAAAACAAACAAAAACTTGAAATTATTTCTGGAACTAGGGTAACAACAATAAAAATATAGTTCATTAGGGTAAGAAAAGATAGAAGTTTACTACTGCATACTAGGCATGCAGAAGAATACATAGATATTGTTATCTAGCTAGTGTGTACTGTCTTAGAACCATAAAACTATTTCTGAAGAACAAATCATATCATCGAAAGGCTTGTGTTGGAAGGGACCTTAAAGATCATCAAACTCCAACACCCCTGCCATTGGCAGGGATGCCACCCTGCGGCTAAGGTTGCCCCAGGCCTCATCCAACCTGTTCTTGAACACCTCCAGGGAAGACGCATCCACAGTTTCTCTGGGCAACCTGTTCCAGAGCACCCTCTGATTGAAGAATTGCCTAGTAATATCTAGCTGACATTTCCCTTCTTTCAGTTTAAAACCATTCTTCCTTGCCCTATCATTATCTACCTGAGAAAAAAGTTGCACTCCATCTTTCTTAAAAACAAAAACAAAAACAAAAACTAAACCAACCAACCAACCAACCAACCAAACAAACAAACCACTAACACTCATTTAAGTATTGAAAAACTGTTATGAGGTCTCCCCAAATCCTTCTTGTCTCTAGGCTAAACATCCCCAGCTTTCTCAGCCTTTCCTCATAGGAGAGGTGCTCCCGCCCTCTGATCATCTTTGGGGCCCTCCTCTGGACCCTGTCTAACAAGTCCACATCCTTCTTGTGCTGATGGCCCCAAACCTGGATGCAGTACTCCAAGTGGTGCCTCACAAGGGCAGAGTAAAAGGGGAAAATCACCTCCCTCAACCTGCTGGATGCTCCTCTGACGATGAAGCCCAGGATACAGTTGGCCTTCTGGGCTGCAAGCACACACTGCTTGTTCATGTCAAGCTCTTCATCCACCAGAACACCCAAGTCCTTCTCTGCAGGGCTGCTTTCAGTGAGTAGTTCTACTCCCAGTCTGGACTCATGTCTGGGATTGTCCCAACTCAGGTGCAACACCTTGCACTTAGGCTTGTTGAACCTCATCTGGTTCACACAGGCCTACTTTTCTAGATTGTCCAGATCCCATTGGATGGTATCCCTCCCTTCTGTTGTATCAACTGCATGAATCAGTTTAGTGCTCTGCAAACTTTCTGAGGGAGCACTCAAACACACTGTCTCTGTCATTGATGAAGATAAGTACAGTACCAATTCCAAGATGGACCCCTGAGGGACACTGCTCATCAACCTCCTCCATCTGGACATAGAGCCATTGACCACCACTATCTGGGTGCAGCCTTCAAGCCATCTCCTTATTCACTGAATGGTCTACTCTTTAAATCCCTCTCTCTCCAATTTGCAGATCAGGATGTGGGAACATGTGGGACAATACAAACACTCAGAGTATCTAGTTCATTTCCTTCTTGCTGGGTACATCCTGATGGTTTCTCTACCAAGAAAGAATGCAGTTGTAAAAGTTCTTTTTCTACTACTACCTGTTAGTATTCTATTCTGCATTAGCCAAAGGACAGATATTTAATGCCCATTTTCTGCATTAGTCAAATTATAATTCTCTCTGGTGAATACTTTGTTTTACCATCTATTAAAATTTAAAAATCTGTTCCCACATTTTGTAGCTTCTGTTTTTCACTTAACAACATGCATGGTTGCAGCCTGCTGTTTTGCTCATTCCAAGAAAGTAAAATCTTTATTGGTTCAGCAGGGAATGAAGAATGAACATTTTTGTTGGGATTCTGGATGGTTTATCTGAATGACCTAGGCATATATTTGATCTTCCTAGTACTTAATTCTTATAATTTAAATATTTAATTAAATAAAGTATATATATCTTATATAGATATATAGATATATATCTAATAAGATATATTATATATATTATAATTTAAATATTTAATTACATAAATAAAAATCTTAATCCAATTATACAACATGATTTTTTTTTCTTTTTTTTTTTAATTGTTTAAACAATTAACATCAGAATATAGAAGGTAAGAAAATTTCAGGATGGGAAAAATACTGATATATGCTGGATGCTTAACAAAACAAAATAAAATAATAATGCGAAGAGGAACTGCTATTTTCAGCTATTCATTCTATTTATTCTTTCTAAGTGTTATTTAAGCCTTTAGCTATTATAATTGGATAACCACACAGTTAATCCACTACTTAATATATTGCAACTCACTATAGAGATACCATGAGGAAATACAGAAAAATAATTTGCCAATTACCAGTCCAGTGTTGAATACACAGAGAAGGGGCAACATATGAATGCCAGACAAATCTCAGTAATTTATGCAGCCCGTTTTCAGGTACAGGAAAATGCTGTTTATTGAACTCAAGATATGAAGATCTTGGACATTTCACTTCGCTTTTTTCAAGAAGTTTCAAATAGCTATTCTGTTTTTGTTGCTATTTTTTATATATCAGACCAGATACTTGTTTTATTTGAAGACAACGACATTCTGAATGTGCTTTACATTTACTTTGTTTCATTCATCATCTGTGTATGCTCTTTATTGTATGAAATTCAGCATAGTCAGACTTTCTGACATCTTCATTAACCTGTCAGATAGACCTTCCTTAATCTATCATATCTTCAGTCCAGTTCAGAAAAGATTTGTTTTTCTGCAAGCAATAAGTAAATATGGTAGTGTAACTAATTAATCATTAATAAAAATAAGTCTAAACCATAGGTTGAAATGAAAGGTTTACAAAGCTGAATTAAACAGCTGGCAAAACTGTTTAACTGAAATATGATCAAAAATCTGTTTTAATCTTGCTTTGGAAATTCTAAGAAAGTTTGAACAATTTTGCTTTCTTCCTTTCTGTTTTCACACTTTTTCCTTTTCACATTAGAGAAATGTTTAAAAAGATTTATTTCAACACTGGACTTAATTGTGGAGAGTCTACACCAAACCATATGAATGGGACCTTGACCCATTTAAGTAATTGCTCCATTAGTCTGAAGTTTTGGTTTGCTACTACTCTATGTCTATTCAGAGACATGTCTGGATGATGCCAGTTTCCCACTGCATTACTTTTTTTTTTTTTTTAGCAACTGATTATTATTCTTCTTATTATTTTTTTTTTTCAGCTCTGAATATAAACTCAATCCAAAACAATATGAGAATATTTTTCGTTAGTACCTGGAAATCAGCAATGCTAATAATCATTTTCCTATAAAGTCACTCTAATTATCATGTTTCTTTCATCAGCAAGGTGACAGTCTGTTTATCTGATGCAAAGATGAGAAAAATCTGATGAAAGTAATTTCTAATTTCTGTTTTGAAGATGGAAAATACATAGTAAGTTTGATTTACTATGTTTTCTTCAGCGGTAGTGGCAGGCAAGTGAGAACTGTCCTGTACCACATTATTTACATACATATAGTTATTTGCCACCCAAAAATTTGTATGAAGGAAAAAAATCTGTTCTAAAAATTGGTAGCTTTTGAAGAATTTCTGTTTTGCCGTGTATGGATATGATAAATTTCTCTGTTCACTCTTTACCCTTTTCTGCAAATCAATGGATAAACAGTGGACCTTTTCTCTCTTTGTTAGGAAAAAAACAACAACAACAACAACAAAAAACACATAAAGATGTAAATGCTGAACATCTGGGGAGTTCCCACAGAGGAACCAAAAAAGATGGGCAGCAGTTCCTGCAGAGCATCGTCTCTCAGTTCCTAAGATAATATACAGAGATAGCCGTTGTAATAGCACCATTATCTGAGAAACATTGACATAAAATACAGTGATGCAAAGGAAGATTTTCTTTTTTTCTTCCTTTTTTTTTTTTTTTTTTACATTAACAAACCCTTGAGAAAAAAAAAAAAAAAAGAAAAAAAAAAGGAAGAATTAATTTCTATAAAATGTGAATTACCTTTAAGAAAGATTTTTAAGGACATTGAAACTGTATAAACATAAAAAGAGAATCATGTGCTATTAAAAAAAAATAAAAAAAAAAGCAAATTATAAATCTGTTAATAGGAAGATAACACTGTAATTAAGTACTCATTAGTCTTCCTAAGAATGATTTTGTGATCACTAGACATGACTGTATCCCTACCAAATGATTTAAAACGCTATGATTATTTCAGATATGTCTAACCTTCATGCACATGCATGACAATTTTAATGAGAACACTGTAAACCTAGGCTAGACATACTTTAAACCTAGTTTGAAATTCTAATATGGCAAGATGGCAAATTGTGCTATAGAAAAGTACGGACTTTTAGACTTTTCATCAGGATTAAGATCCCCACTTAAATTAGTTATTTTCTTCATCAAAAAGGATTATATAGCCAGCGGGTATAATTAACAACAAAGCTCAATCAGGTTGGCAATCATAACCCTTAAGTAAGCTTAATGTTGTAATATAATGTTATTTATTGTAGGCAAATGGGTTTCTTTATACCTTAGAGAAACATGAAACTGAATATTTTAGAATGTTAACAGCTGTTTCACGTGAGCTATGTACCTGATAAATTTATAGACACTATCTTTTTCAAAATTCATTAGCATGCTAGAACGGTTACTTCACTGGCAGCTTGTTACCATTAATAAGACAGTATTTTAAACATGCAATGTCATGCATGTAAATATGTTAACAATGTTTGGCATATCACGGACACTGATAAAATTAACTTCCAAAACAAAACAAAACAAAACAAAACAAAACAAAACAAAACAAATAAAATAAAATAAAATAAAATAAAATAAAATAATAAATAAAAACACTTCTCTGAAGCCCATGGACTTAAAGTTCAGTCTCTCCAGGACATCCAGTAAGCTATAATGTAACAATTATAATGTAAACAATTCCATCCTTCAGATTTCATGGTTTCCTTCGTTCTCTGTCTTTTGAAGATTAAAAAAAAAAAAAAAAAGTCTAAAAAAGAAAAAATACTCTGTATGTTATATCATATGGAACAATTTTGCCCTTCCTTGGTATGAAGGTCATACTGAATTCTGGGTCTGCCTGTACATGCAAATTCTTCACAAATTCTCCTGGCGTCTCTGTTCCCTCAGTGTGCTCTTCCCTCAGGGGTTAATGTCAACATATAGAAAACAGTAACAAAGACTTTCAGAGAAACGTGGTGCAATTCAGGTCAAGTATCATGGACAGATTTTCCTGACTACCTCATCCTGCTTAACAGTTATCTTTAACAAGTAAAGGTCTTAATAACTGAGAGATTGGCTATAGCTAATGTAATGTCCTTTTGAAAGTCTGAAGTGGCATCCCAATTCATATACATTTTTATGGAGCCTGTAATGAACTGAGCTCTATTCCTCTGAAGAGAGCGGTAAATTATACAATTTCCAGGACTTGCAGAAAAGAAAGTACTCAAAGTGTACATGCATATTCCTCTCCTTTGTTTGTCAAATATTCTGCTTGTTTAATTAGTCTCTCCTCCTTCTATATGGGGTGTTGTCTGTGAAGTAGAAGGAAATCATGCCTATGACCAGGTACAAAACTGAACATCAACCAGGGCAAAAAAAATCGAAGAATAAAGCGATCTCTATTTATTTATTTTTAGAGAGCAACTAAGAATTTTAGGCCTAAAAGGATAACTTTGATATTCAGAAAGGTATTAAATCCAACTATTAAAAAGCAGGATTACTATTAATATTTCAATGATAATAATGTGATATACAAGAGCTAATAGCATCAGATTTATCTTTGCCTTGATAGGTTACCTGGCCAATCACATAACCAGAAAATAAATATATAAAAAATCTATGCTTCAAATCATATAGTTTAACTTCAGGAAGGCTTTAAACATCATTCCACATGGCAATTATTTTACAAACAGATAGGCTGATTCCCCATGAAAAGTGTAAGACTAAATAGAACGTAACATGCAATATTCTGTTCACTTCTACCGAGTTTGTAATTTTAATTAAAAATTCAGAAGAGACTTAGCTTGGAGGTTTGAGTACAGGATCTGTATTCAGCATGACCTTCATATACTGGAGAAAAGGTCTTAATCCCACTAAAATCCCACAGTAAATAAAGACAAGATTACAAATCACGATATGTAGCAATGAGAAATGAAAATAAATAAATAAATAAATAAATAAATAATGATAATAAAAGGTTTTTTTTTTTTTTTTTTTTTTTTTTTTTTTTTTTTACGGAGTTTATAAGTTAAAATGGAGCAGAGCTGAGTGACAGGAGGTTCAGAATACTTAGCCTCTTAGGAAAGCCTGAAGGAATGGATTTTTTATATTATAGAAGAGAAAAGACCACAAACTGCTAAGTCCTTTAAAACCCCTAGCCAGTTCTATTCCTGCAAGAACAAATAAAATGAAATTGGCTTACATTTTCAACAAAATTGTTACAATTGTTACCCTGTATTAGAACTAGGAATGTTATTTCCTAAAGACAATGAAATCTGAGTAGACTTTCAAAAGATATTAAACAAAACAAAACAACAACAACAAAAGAAGGCAATAGATCTTCAATCTGGAATCCTAGCACAATTACATTACTAACCTTACTAATCTCACTAACTGTGGATTCAAGGAGATTCTTTCTTAAAAGCATTACTCTTCTATGTTCGTGTTATAGAATATCTATGTTCTTTTCATTTATCCTCCAATAAATCAGAATGTTTTAGAAATAAACAGTGCTTTTGCCTTCCCTCCACCAGAATTTTGCTGCAGTTAGAAGGCATTACAGAACTTTGTTGTGAGATTATGCATAGGTTTACATACTTTATACACAAAATTCTCAATTAACAAAGTAATTTAATGAATATTTGATTTATAAGGAGAAAGGAATCTAGTTTTAACTTGTTATTTGATAAAAGTTTGTGTGCAAGACATGAAAAATCCACTGATAATCACTCTGGTAAAATTTTTCTGATGTATTTTCTTGGCATATATTTGAAGAGACACTAAAACTCCATTTAACAAAGCACTAAACCTAATGCAGTCATTGAAATATCATAGGTTTTGCCCATCTAAGAAAAGACAAATATCTTTTTTCAACTCCACCCAGCTAGTCATTCCATCGTAGAAGGCTATCAGCTTGGTAAAGAATGATTTTCCCTTAATGAACCTGACTCTCTTGATCACTTTATTTTCCTCCATGTGCTTGGAGATAACCTCCAGGATAAATAAAATTCAATCACCTCTTCAGGGATGGAGGTGAGGCTGACTGGCCTGTAGTTTTCTGGGTCCTCCTTCTTGCCCTTTTTGAAGACTGGTGGGACATGGGCTTTCTTCCAGTCCTCAGGCACCTCTCCAGTTCTCCACAACCTTTCAGATATGATGGAGAGTGAGCTAGCAATAACATCCACCAACTCCCTCACTCCTGGGTTTATCCCATCAGGGTCCATGGATTTGTGAGTGTCAATTTTCCCTAAATAATCTCTAACCTCATCCTCTTTGACCAAGAGAAAGTCTTTCTTTCTCTAGACTTCTCCTATTGTCTCTCGGGTCTGGGATTCTTGAGGGCTGGTCTTAGAAGTGAAGACTGACGCAAAGAAGGAATGTGGTAACTGCTTTTTCTGTTTCCTTCATTACCAAGGCCCCTGACCCATTCAGCAGTGGGGCCACATTTTCCCTAGACTTTTTCTTGCTGTTGGTATATTTGAAGAAGCCCTTGTTTTTGTTGTTGACATCCCTTGCCAGATTTAATTTCAAATGGGCCTTGGCCTTTCTTGTCACATCCCTACATCCTCTGACACTGTCCCTGTGTTCCTCCCACATGGCCTGTCTTTTTTTCCACATGCTGTATACTTCCTTCTGTTTGAGTTTTGCCAGGAGCTCTTTGTTCATCCATGCAGGTCTCCTGTCCCCTTTGCTTGCCTTCTTGCTCATAAAAATACATTGATCCTTCTAAGTTTCCTTCTCTAAGGAAACTTCTCTAAGTTCTCCCTTCCTTCTAAGGCCATGGTATTCCTCCAAGTAGGTCCCTGAAAAGGCCGAATTTTGCTCTCCTGAAGTACAGGGTCCCTACTTCTTGCCCTGCTTCCTCCTCACAAGATCCTGAACTCCACCGTCTCATGGTCACTGCAGCCAAGGCTCTGAGCCTTCTTTGTTTGTTAATAATAGGTCCAGTAGCACACCTCTCCTTGTTGGCTCCTTGACCACCTGTGTCAAAAAGTTTTCATTAATGCTCTGCAGGAACCTCCTGGACTGTTTATGCCTAGCTGTATGCTCCTTCCAGCAGATATTGGGGTGGTTGAAGTCCCCACGAGAATGAGGGCTTGTGACTGTGAGGCTGCTGTGGTGGTTTTACTCAAGTGGGCAGCCGAGCTCCACCACAACTGCTCTCTCACTCCCTCTTCTCAAAGGGAAAATGGGGAGAAAATACGATGTAAAGGGCTCAAGGTTTGAGATAAGGACGGGGAGATCACTCAACAATTATTTTGACGGGCAAAATGGGGGTTGCGGTCAGTCTATAGCACTTGTCTCTGTCACTCCTTCTCAGTCACTCTCTTCCCCTGCTCCAATGTGGGGTCTCTCCCATGGGATGCTGTCCTTCCCATACTGATCCTGCGTGGGCTGCCCACAGGCAGTAGCTCTTCAAGAACTACTCCAAGTACGGGTCTGTACCACAGGGTGTCATCTGCCCCCGCCCTCTTCCCCCCTCTCCCCCCCCCCCCTCCAAGATATGTAGCTTAAAATTAAGCTTTTAATTATACAATTGTTTCTTGCAAATAAATAAAATCATTTAATTGCGTGAAAATATGTTATCCAGAGATGCACTAGAAGAAATTTGTTTGCTCAAGGCAAACCCATAGGAATATTTCACAAATTAAGAAAAATATGTTTTAGTATGCTTTAGTATCAAAATATTGAAACACTGGCACATGGTTGGAGGTCATACATTATTTTCTCTTTCTTTTTTGTCTCGTGGTTGGTATAAAGACTACCTGAAACACTCTAAACAACATCTCATGAAAAAGTTTACACATATCTCACAGTGCAGTTCAAGAGAGAATCAAATATGTGATTTTTTTTCTTTTTCTCCCACATTAAATACAGGATCACAGAATCATCTAGGTTGGAAGAGACCTCCAAGATCACCCAGTCCAACCTCTAACCTAACACTAACAAGTCCTCCACTAACTCATATCACTAAGCTCTAAATCTAAATGTCTTTTAAAGACCTCCAGGGACGATGACTTAACCACTTCCCTGGGCAGCCCATTCCAATGCCTAACAACCCTTTCGGTAAGGAAGTTTTTCCTAATATCCAACCTAAACCTCCCCTGGTGCAACTTTAGCCCATTCCCCCTTGTCCTGTCACCAGGCACGTGGGAGAATAGACCAATCCCCACCTCACTACAGCCTCCTTTAAGGTACCTGTAGAGTGTGATAAGGTTGCCCCTGAGCCTCCTCTTTTCCAGACTGAACAATCCCAGCTCCCTCAGCCACTCCTTGTAAGACGTGTTCTCCAGACCCCTCACCAGCTTTGTTGCCCTTCTCTGGACTCACTCAAGCACCTCCATGTCCTTCTTGTAGCAAGGGGCCGAAAACTGAACACAGTACTCGAGGTGCGGCCTCACCAGAGCCGAGTACAGGGGGACAATCGCTTCCCTAAACCTGCTGGCCACACTGCTTCTCATACAAGCCAGGATGCTGTTGGCCTTCTTGGCCACCTGAGCACACTGCTGCCTCATATTCAGCTGACTATCAATGAATACTCCCAGGTCCTTCTCTGCCAGGCAGCTTTCTAACCACTCATCTCCCAACCTGGAGCGCTGCTTGGGGTTGTTGCGCCCCAGGTGCAGGACCCGGCACTTGGCCTTGTTGAACTTCATACAATTGGCCTCAGCCCATCGCTCCAGCCTATCCAGATCCTCCTGCAGAGCCTTCCTACCCTCGAGCAGATCAACACACGCACCTAACTTGGTGTCATCTGCAAACTTACTGAGGGTGCACTCGATCCCCTCATCCAGATCATCAATAAAGATATTAAAGAGAACTGGCTCTAATACTTAACCCTGAGGTATTCCACTAGTGACCAGCCTCCAACTGGATTTAACTCCATTCACCACAACTCTTTGGGCCCGGCTATCCAGCCAGCTTTTAACCCAACAAAACGTACATCTTCTGATAGAAAAATGTAGCTCTCTGATTAGAACTGCACTAGATATGTGATTTATAAATAACTTTTCAGTTCTTGAAGTTTTACACTTGTGAACAGGAATTTTGCTGCAAATATTGCTAAAGAGAAAGATTTCCACCAAATTAGTTTGGATCAGGCCTCTTCAGATATATTCCTTAGCATCTGGCTTTATTATTAAAAATTTTCCTGGATATCAGAAAACTGAATTGTTTCTTTAATTAAGTATATATTACAACATTGCTGTTTGTTCTGTAGTCATTGATATACTGTTTATGATCTTCTGCCTGAGGTGCCACATTTTTGTAGTAGATAGAGAAGTTTCCTTCCTGACTTCAAAATTAGCAATTATGTATTACTTTTCAGTCCATACCACAAAAACAACAACAATAACAAAACTTCATATATATACTTATATACTTTTTTTTTTTTTTTTTCACTAACACTTATGACAAGAGTAAAATAGCTTGATAAAACTGGAGTGCATATTGTTTACTAATTGTTGATGTTTTCACATTTAAATTTAAGAGTACTTTTTGGTGTATGTGATAAAAATATTTTTAAAGTAGTAAAAGGCTCTTTCAACATTATTTTTTAAAAAGGAATTTATAATCGTTGGTCGCTCATTTAGGTGTAAATCATTGGGTTAACTGTTGCTTACATATATTTGATCTTGTATGTATTGGAATTTGTTTTAACATTACAGGCAAGTATCATATGACTAGTAAATAAATAAATAAATAAAACCACCAAAATATTAGAACAGCTTCTAAAGAAAAATAAAAGTTCAAGTAAAAACTGTTATATGGAAAGCGACTGTTCATTTTGGTTTGCATTTCAAAGATAAAAAAAGCCTAATAAAATAAATAAATAAGTAAATAATCAGACTCATTTTAGCACTAAATTTAAGTTCAGAGTTACATTTAAGCTAAAATTTTAGTCTAAACTAAATGTGCACCATTACATATTTCTAAACCATTTATGAAAATTCTTATACAAAATGTTATATGATATACATGGAAATAAGAGAACTGTAATAACATGATTGCATATTTGTTGTCTGCTCTCTAGTAGCCATTTCTGGAAAGTTTTCAATAACCACATGACTGAAGAAAGAATATCTTACTCTTGAGGTTCCCTGCTAACTTAGAGTTATTACAGTTGCACCATGCTCTCTTTCTACCACACACATTTAGGTTACCAATATTCCCTCAACTCACTGTTCTAGGACAAAAATATAATAAAGCAGCTGTGCCACACCTAATACTAATTTTTTGCCTTTCACAACTCAATGTCAAAGAACAAATGCTAAGGTTTCATGACCTTCATACTAGTAGTTCAATCTTTGTGACATTAAAATTGTTTTTATTTATTTATGTTGGCATACAAAACTCAACATCATCATTTGTGTCTGTTGTGGTTTAGCCCAGCTGGCAGCCAAACACCACACAGCCGTTCGCTCACCCTCCCCCCTCCCTCTCCGGGATGGGGGAGAGAAACGGGAAAGTGAACTCTGTGAGTTGAGATAAAAACAGTTTATTAAGACAGGGAAAATAATAACAATAACAATAACAATAACAATAACAATAACAATAACAATAATAATAATAATAATAATAGTATTAATAGTAATAATGTGTACGAAATAAGTGATGCACAATGCAATTGCTCACCACCCGTTGACCGACGCCCAGCCTATCCCCGAGCAGCCGGCCCCCCTCCACCTCGGCTAGCCACCCCTATATATTGTTCAGCATGACGTCAGATGGTATGGAATACCCCTTTGGCCAGCTGTCCTGGGTCTGTCCCCTCCCAGCTCGTGCTGCATCCCTAGCCTGCTCGCTAGCAGGACAGAGCGAGAAGCTGAAAAGTCCTTGGCTTGGTGTAAGCACTGCTCTACAACAATTAAAACATCAGCATGTTATCAGCGCTCTTCTCATTCTAATCCAAAACATAGCACCCTGCCAGCTACTAGGAGGAAAATTAACTCTGTCCTACCTGAAACCAGGACAGTGTCATTCCCTGAAAACCTGCACATCAAAAGTAGCAGATGACATATAGATACATCTTACATAATAACTTTTCCAATTTATTTCTCTCTTGGTGCAAAGTTCAGTTTAGCCAGCATGAAGCACAGGAGCATTTCAGCCATTTCTCCCAAGAAGTTATACGTGTCCAAATCATGCCTTTTCTATCATACCTTTACAGCAGACGTACTTCTCTACACATACTTTGTTTATTTGCTTTGTTTTCAATATATGTTAGCATTAACAAAACAAACAAAAACAAAACAAAAGCAAGCAAACAAATAAAAACGGCCAATGAAACGCATGTACAGAAATGTAATCCTGCCTTTCTACATAGTACATTCTCTGAAATAATTTAGAACATCTTCAAAATAAAAGTAATACACATTTATAATACATATATATTTTATAATATATATCATATTATATTATAGTGTCGTATATATATTATAATATATAATAATTAATAATATATTATAATAATATAATATTATAATATAATAATATATAAAATTACAGTAATATACTACAAAAATGTTATTGTGACATTTCAAAAGGTCACACGAAGATCTTGTTGATCTCATGAAGTTTAAATTTTTTTTTTAGTTGCATTAAACGGGGATGGATTTGCAGTTATTTATAATTGTGCATTGTCTGATCAATTCCAGTCATAATGAGAGAACTAAGAAGTCCTGTGTATCTGTGCATAAGCAGTGGAACTTAATTGGGTTTCTTAATGTATTAAAAGATTTTTTAGAAAAATATGTAATCTATGGGTAATGACTGGGTTTGTTCCTACTATAGGTAAAAAGGACTTTCTACTGGAACTAAGTCATGAGTTAATTTTTACTATTAATGTAACACATTAAATTGAATATGAGGTTGTTCTCATAAAATCAGCTTTTTTTTTTTTTTTCATATTTAGTATAAAATTTATTTCAAAACCCATTCTTCAAAGTCAAATCCAAATAATCTGAGCAATATGAGGAGAGGCTGAAGACTCTCGGGTTGTCTAGTTTGGAGAAAAGGCAACTTCATTGCTCTCTACAACTGCCTGAAGAGGAGAAATGGAAAAGGATGTTCCAGTTATATTATGCCATTATATAAAGAGATTAGTCTGATAAATAGAAGTGGATTATACAAGTCATTTCAGTGGCTTCTGGTTTGATGTATTTGTATCTCTTCCTCTTTAAAGGACTGAAGGGTTTTGTTTGTTTGTTGAGAAAAAAAAAAAAGAAAGACAACAATAAAAAAGCATTGTTTTCCTTATTGAAAGTTTTTTTTTTTTTTTTCTGAAATGAAAATATTCCTACTGGCCTGCTTCACACAACTGCAAACTTTGAGCTACAGCTATTACCTTTCTTCACATCTACTAATAAATATAGGAAATGCACAGCAATGCACCATTTTGCTATCTCCTCCTCCAACTGTTTAGATGTGGCCTTCCGTATTTAGAGGCAAGTATCGACCAGTTAAATTTATTCAGCTTCTGTGTGAGGATTTTCATCATTAGCTGATCTTCAAAGAGGCATTTACATATCACCTAAGAGACATGATTCCTTGGAGAAAGTTGAAGAGGAAGACTTCTGTTAGCATCTTACACTTTCAAAAAATCACATGACAACAGAGATTGAACTGCAGTGTCACTAAGGGAAAAGAGTGTTTACGAAATTATTTTGTCCTTTAGGGCAGATAACACACAGTATTTTCTATATAGCATCTGTTTTGGTAATTGAAATATATTGACAATATGTGTTACATTCCTGTGTAGTTCACTGCATTAAACAGAGTAGATTTGTCTCAAAATGCCTATCTCTAGTGTGCCTAAAAGTGGCAGTTACAACTTTTCTGTCAAGCCAGTTTAGGCTGTGCTCAAATATTAACAAATTTCAAATGACAACATGTGCTTATAAACTCAAATTAAACCACTGTATACATTACTTGCAATTGATTTTGACTGGCTGCATTTATTTTATTTTTTTTCCTTGATTATCCGCTTATTAAGTTTTCTGCAGATGTGCTTTGTGCCAAAAAAGTGAACAGTAATTGCAGTAAAGTTTTCTATAAACATAATTTCATAGGCTGTCAGAGAAATTATTTTGATGTGATAACAGATTCACGCAATTCTAGTAGTTTTGAAAAGCTGTTCTCCATTTAGGCCATTCTACATAACACTGCTGCGAAAAAATAAAAAAAAAATAAAAATAAAAGAAAAAAATGTGGTTTGGGAAATAAATTTCAAAATTAGGTATTATTGCTTATGAACTACTAGAAATAAAATAAAAGATTAACAGTGTATAGAACGCCTTATGTCACTTGACTTCTTATTTAGAAATGAACAAGAATCTTACACATACTTTGAACAAAACTGCACATAGTATTTAGTGTTTTCAGTTTGCACTTAGAATAAGTAAAGAGTTCATGTCCACTAATTGGGTATGGGTGATCATAAAAATAACCAAGAATATTTTCCTCACCTGTGCTTCTTCCATCTATAGTTTTATAAATTTAATGACTTCTTATTAGTCCTGAAGTTATATTGTATACTTTGTCCCAAACAGTAAGAAAGAGGTCATGCACTGTTCCCTTGCTCACAGTCCATATCTTTTTCAACAAAGGCAGTCCAAGGCACGGCAGCAAGAAAGTATTTTTTCATAAATGGTTCCTGATTATGGACTGGAAAGAGATTCAAGTGCTTTGTCATGAAAATTCAATGACATATTGTTAATGTAAAAAGAAATTCAGGTAAAAGATATGGCACCTTATAAAATAGATGTGGTTTTTGGGCACTTTTGAACTGGACAGTTGACAATATTACCTTTTGATGTTATTATTGTAAATAACAACACTAGAAGACCCTTCATTTAATATGCAACGGTTTGGCTGGCAGTGTGGCTTGATCTAACTTTCTTCTTGACTTTCTTTTCTTTTTTTTTTTTTTTTTTTTTTTAGGAAGAGACATTTGTTTAATAATTCCTGTGCAACTTTGAATGAAGATACAAGACAAACATTTAAACAATATAAATGTTTTAGATCACATGCTCCTATGTCTTCTATAAAAGAGTGTGTTGTTTACAGAGAAGATTGTTAGTACTACCATGACCACAACATACCAACTTTTTCATATAGTTCTGACTATGTGGTATGAAAAATCTTTGATAATTTACAGTTGGCTTCTTGGAAAAAAAAAAAAGAAAAAAAAAAGAAAAAAAAAGAAAAAAAGAAAAGAAAAAAGAAAAAAAGAAAAAAAAAGAAAAAAAAGCTCAACAGATTCATATCATTGAACTAGGATGTCTTTCTTCTTTTGATCTCATCAGGAAAAAAATATTTTACAGTCCATAGAACAGAGGAGCGGGACAACATTTTACTGATAAAATTTGCTCTGTAAGAGTATCTAAGACTTCCTGAAGTAAGTATCACAAAATCACAGAATCACAGAATCAAAAGGGTTGGAAGGGACCTAGAAAGATCATCGGGTCCAACCCCCCTGCCAAAGCAGGTTACTTAGAGCAGGCTGCCCAAGTAGGTGTCCAGACAGGCCTTGAATATCTCCAGAGAGGGAGACTCCACAACCTCCCTAGGCAGCCTGTTCCAGTGCTCTGTCACCCTCACCGTGAAAGAGTTCTTTTGCATGTTGGTGCGGAACTTCCTGTGCTCTATCTTGTGGCCATTGCCCCTTGTCCTATCCCCACAAACCACTGAGAAGAGGTTGGCCAAATCCCTCTGTCTCCCACACCTCAGGTATTTATACACATTGATGATATCCCCTCTCAGTCTTCCCTTCTCCAGGCTGAACAGACCCAGGTCTCTCAGCCTTTCCTCATAGGGGAGATGCTCCAGGCCCTGTATCATCTTTGTGGCCCTCCACTGGACTCTTTCCAGGAGTTCCCTGTCTTTTTTGTACCAGGGAGCCCAGAACTGGACACGGTACGCCAGGTGAGGCCTGACCAGGGCATAGTAGAGGGGGAGGATCACCTCCCTTGACCTGCTGGCTGCTCTCCTTTTAATGCATGCCAGGATCCCATTGGCCTTCTTGGCCACCAGGGCACGCTGTTGGCTCACGGTCAAGCTGTTGTCCACCAGGACCCCCAGGTCCTTCTCCTCAGAGCTCCTCTCCAGCAGGTCATCCCCCAGCCTGTACTGATACATCCAGTTGTTCCTTCCCAGGTGCAGGACTCTACACTTGCTCTTATTAAACCTCGTTTAGTTTATTCCTGGCCATCTCTCCAGCCGGTCCAGGTCTCGCTGAGTGGCGGCACAACCTTCTGGCGTGTCAGCCACTCCTCCCAGCTTTGTGTCATCAGCGTACTTGCTGAGGGCAGACACTATTCCCTCATCAAGATCGTCGATGAAGATGTTGAAAAAAAACAGACCCAGCACCGACCCCTGGGGAACACCGATAGCCACAGGTCTCCAGCCAGACTCTGCGCCACCGATCACCACCCTCTGAACTTGACCAGTCATCCAGTTCTCAACCCACCTTACTGTCCACTCGTCTATCCCACACTTTATCAGCTTTGCTAGCAGGATGTCATGGGAAACAGTATCGAAAGCCTTGCTAAAGTCAAGGTAGATGACATCCACTGCTCTCCCCCCAGCTACCCAGCTGGTGATGTCATCACAGAAGGCAACGAGGTTGGTGGAGCATGACTTCCCCTTGGTGAATCCATGCTGACTACTCCTCATAACATTCTTCTCTTCCAATTGCTTGGAGATGACATCCAGAACGAGCTGTTCCAACACCTTTCCAGGGGCAGAGGTGAGATTGACTGGCCTGTATTTTCCCGGATCCTGCTTCTTGCCCTTCTTGAAGACCGGAGTGACATTGGCTATCCTCCAGTCTTCAGGCACCTCTCCTGTTCTCCAGGACTTTTCAAAGATGATAGAGAGCGGTTCGGCGATCACCTCTGCCAACTCCCTTAGCACACATGGATGCATCCCATCGGGGCCCATGGATTTGTGTGTATTGAGCCCACTCAGGCACTCCCTAACTACCCTCGGGTCAACCACGGGGGAGCCCTCCATTTCCCAGCCCCTTTCTCCCCCCACCAGGGTCGAGGAGTCCCGGGGGGCAGTCCTTGAAGCAAAGACTGAAGCAAAGAAAGCATTTAGTATCTCTGCCTTCTCGGCGTCTCCCATTACCAGGACACCCCCCTCGTTCAGCAAGGGACCTACATTATCCCTAGTCTTCCTTTTACTGTTTACATACTTAAAAAAAAAACTTCTTATTATCTTTTATCTCTTTTGCAAGCCTCATCTCTAGGTGGGCTTTAGCCTTCCTCGTCACATCCCTGCAGGCCCTGACAACACTTCTATACTCTTCCCAAGAGGACAGGCCTTTTTTCCACATTTCATAGATCTTCCTCTTCCTTTTGATCTTATCAATTAGCTCCTTGCTCATCCACGCAGGTTTCCTGCCCCCCTTCCCCGATTTCCTACTCTTAGGGATACACCAATCCTGAGCTTAGAAGAAGTGCTGTTTAAATGTAGCCCAGCTATTTGAACAGATGTGTAAGCATAGACAAAAAAAAAAGTTAAAAAAATTCACAATGTAATTATCACATTTCTCTATTACCTTAATAAAAGTCCCATTAATCCCATGAATCTTCTAATCAATGGAAATTTTCCAATTAAAAACAGAAGTGTATTCTGGATTGGTTTTTCTACCCTCATGGGCAGCTAAACTCCATCACAACAGTTCTCTCACTCCCACTCCTCAAAGAAAGAGGGGGCAGAAAATACAATGGAAAAGGGCTCGAGGGTTGACATAAAGACAGGAAGATGGCTCACCAGTTACCACCATGGGCAAAGTCGACTCAGTCTAGGGAGATCAATATATTTTTTGCCTATTACTATCAGACTAGTGTAGGGAGAAACAAAAAGCAAACTAAAAACACCTTGTCCCATCTCCCCCCAATCCTCCCTCCTTGGAGGTGCAAGGGAACAGGGAATACGAGGTTGCAGCCCTCAACTTTTGTCACTCCTTCATCCTCTCTCTCTTCCTTCACTCTAGCTTGGCATCCCTCCCATGGGATGCCACCCTTCCCAAACTGATCCTACGTGGGCTTCCCATGAGCTGAAGTTCTTCAAAAACTGTATCACCGGGTCCATCCTTCAAGAATAGACTACTCCAGCATGGGTTCCCCATGGGTGGAAGCTCCCACCAGATCAACTGCTCCACCATGGGCTGCTCTCCACTGACTGCAGGTCTGGCCTGGAATCTGCTCCTGTGGGGTCTCTCCATGGACTGCAGCCTCCTTCAGACCTACCTGCTCTAATGTGGACTTCTCCATGGGCTGCAGCAAGAAGATCTGCTCAATTGTACGAGTACACCATAGGCTGCAGGGAAAATTCTACTGCAGGACCAAAAGCACCTCCTCCACTTCCTTCTGCACTGTTCTTGCTGTGTACAGGGTTGTTTCTCTCACATTTTCTCACTCCTCTGTCTCACCTGCTGTTGCTATTTTATTTTATTTCATTTTATTTTATTTCATTTTATTTATTTTATTTTATTATTTTATTTTATTTTATTTTATTTTATTTTATTTTATTTTATTATTTTATTTTATTTTAATTTTATTTTTTAATCATTGTTTATTTGTTTGTCTGTTTATATTTTCTGAAATATGCTCTCACAGAGGCACGACCAGCATCACTCATTGTCTCAGCTCTGGCCAGCACCAGGTCCCTCTTAGAATTGCCTGAAACTGGTTCTTATCTGACGTGGGTCAGCTTCCGGACTCTTCTCACAGAAGCACCCCTGCAACCCCCCTGCTACTAAAAACTTGCCATGTAAACCCAATATATCTGGGAATCATTAACATCTGTAAACTTAAGGTAGAAAAGACCCAAGGTATTTATTCTGTGTTTCAGAAAGGAATCATGGCCTTATTAAAAAAAAAAAAAAAAAAAAAAACTAATTAAAATGCTCCACATATAGAAAGAGTTATTGGTTCAAAACTACTTTTATTTTACATAAACTAAAAATAAACAAACTTTATGTAGTTCAACAAGGGGAAGGAACCTGAGGAGGAACAACCCCGTATATCAATATATGCTGAAATATACCCAGATGGAAAACAAACTGACAGAAAATGAACTGGGGGTTCTGGTGAACACTAATGTGACCATCAGACAC
This sequence comes from Cygnus olor, assembly GCF_009769625.2. NCBI lineage: Eukaryota > Metazoa > Chordata > Aves > Anseriformes > Anatidae > Cygnus > Cygnus olor. Next base: position 31,963,316 of record NC_049198.1, read on the forward strand.
CAATGTGCCCTTGCTGCAAACAAGGCTGGGCTGCATTATGCAAAATGTTTCGAGTTTGAAGGATATAACCCTTTCCCTCTACTGAACAATGGTGAGGCCATGCCTGGAGTACTGGATCCAGTGCTGGCCTGCCCCAGCACCAGAGAGACACGGAACTACTAAAGAGAGTCCAGTGAAGGGCCATGAAGATGGCAAAGGGACTGGAATACCTCTCCTGTGAGGAAAGGCTGAAAGACCTGGGACTCTTCAGCCTGGAGAAGAGGAGGATTAGGGGAATCTTATTGATGTGTGTAAATACCTGAAGGGAGAGTGCAAAGAGGACAGAGTCATTTTGTTTTTCATTGATGGCCAGTGCCAGGACAAGAGGCAATAGGCACAAACTGAAACACAGGATGTTGCATCTAAATATCAGGAAACACTTTTTTTTTTTTTTTTTTTTTTTTTTTTTTACTGTGAGTGTGACCAAGCACTGGCACAGCTGGCCCAGAGAGGTTGTGAAGTCTTCCTTTGTCCCACCTCATAGACGTTGTCCTGGGCAATGTGATCTGGTTAGCCTTACTTGATCAGGAGGGTTGGATGAGATGACCTCCAGAGGAAGGTTGGTCTCATCCAACCTCATACTTTCAGTGATTCTCTGGTTCTATGAAAGAGACAAGAAAACCTTCTCCTTTCCATTCTCTGCTATATATATCTCTTATATTCTCTGGACAGAGATTTTAAGGTGACTTCAATAAAGATTTCAAGCTTTTTTTTTTTTTTTTTTTTTTTTTTTTTTTTTTTTTTTTTTAATTCTAATCCTCTTTTAATGTAAATCTTTAGAAAGTTGAAGAGAAAGCAGAATTTCAAATACAGTAATGCTGCTATGGGAGAAAGGAGCCCAGTGCTAGCTGTACAATATGGAAAAATCCTCCATTTTTGAATAACAGTCAGCTTTCTTGCCAGTTGAAAATCTCAAAACCATGAGATGATGGGAAGGGAGAGGAGGGAGAGGGAGACTAAGACAGACAGACAGAGACACAGACACGGAGACAGAAACAGGCAGACACAAGCAAAGGCAGAAAAAGACAGAGACAGAGAGAGAATGAAAGAGAACACACACAGAGAAAAGTGTTAGATAGCTACCAACACGGAAATTTTAATAGAGCATATCAGAATATAAAGAACAATATTTAGGCTACTTCTTCAATGTGGCTCCAAAATTAAATTAATATTCTATAATAATAAAGAAATAGTTTAGAAGACTTAAATTAATTCAACAATTTGAAAATAAACATCACTCCCTCCATCTATTTCTCAAGGATTTATTGAAAGGGAAAGGGAAAGGGAAAGGGAAAGGGAAAGGGAAAGGGAAAGGGAAAGGGAAAGGGAAAGGGAAAGGGAAAGGGAAAGGGAAAGGGAAAGGGAAAGGGAAAGGGAAAGGGAAAGGGAAAGGGAAAGGGAAAGGGAAAGGGAAAGGGAAAGGGAAGGGGAGAGGGAAAGGGAAAGGGAAAGGGAAAGGGAAAGGGAAAGGGAAAGGGAAAGGGAAAGGAAAAAAGAAAATTAAAAAAAGAAAATTAAAAATAGAAAAAAAAATGAAGAATAGAAAAGAAAAAAAGAATGATATCAAAAGATCTGCTTGAAGTAGAGATCTGTATTTGTAAATATTTTTGACAGATCACTATCTGAATTGCCTCAATTAACTCAATTCAAAAACAAAGCATGAATTAAACATTAAACATTTTAAATGTGTACAATGTCGATCAGTATTACAGAAAGAAAAAAACATTTCAGCTTGGTCCTTTCTGCATTGTAAAAATGTTTTGAGCATAGCCACTTTATCTATGATTAAGTCTTTGAGAATGTGCAATAGATATGTAATTATTATTGTATAATAGTATTTTCAGAAATACTGGACAGACTTATTTACAAAAAAATATTAGCAAATGCACCTATACCTGTTATTATAGTATTAACATCACTGAAATCAATAAAAAGAACATTCTATTACATTTTCTTTCAGAGTATTAGTCATGCTTGTTATTGTTTTGAATCATCTTAATCAGCAGTTTCGACCATTCAAAATTGTTTTTTTTTCATTTGACTATTAAAAGTCCTGTGAACGCTTTATTGTCCTGGATGAACATAACTTATACTATCTTAATAAATTGTTTCATAGTGTTGGCAAAGTAAAATTTGCTAGTTTTATTTTCTGTATAGTGCTTTCACTGTTAATGCATTTAAGCAAAAAAATCATAGTTTTAAAAGACCTATATTATTAGTTCATATGACTACACATAGTTCTGTGCTCAATATCAAAACATAAGCAAAAGTTCAGTAATAGAAAAGACAGAGGCTGATGGTAGACAATATGTAATTTTAACTAGATCTTAAAAGTATCACTTTTGGATAGTTGTTGTCTTAATGTTAAAAGAATGTGTCCTCTGAATTAACAGACACATAATCACTCATTCATTAGAAAAATACAATAAAAACACAGCATCATGGCGTCGTGTTCCTAAAAGAAATATTACACAAAGCTAAGAATAACAGTTTTAATGCAGCTTATATTCATTTATTTTCAATTATAACAACACTTTCTTCTTTTTGGTATTTCAATATTCAGATATTCAGAGCTACTATTAATTTGCCAGGAGCAGCTTTAATTTTCCACTGTCTTCAGGACTCAATTAAATTATCCTAGATATGTTTTTTTTTTTTTTTTTTTTTTTTTTTTTTTTTGAGTTTTAAAACATTTACACTCTGAATATATAATTTTACTTATTCATGTAGTCTAAGGCATTCATCAATGAGATCATGAGAGGAGAAAGACAGATGATTAAGTAATAGGGTTGTTTTTTACTTAGATTATGAGACAAAGTAGAATATAGTGCATTATCCATTTTATGCAGCTTTTATTATACGTGAAAAGAGCATAATGGTATGCTTGCAAGCCTTCAAGTTGTTAACCTGATGAAGCATTATGACAAGTAGTACAAACTTATATTCAGAAACAGACAGTATATAATTAGCATTTGTATTTTCAGAATCCTGTATAATCATTAAATAATGAATACCTACAATATATGTCATCAAATCTCTCTTCTAATTTAGGCCCAATGTGTTTCACTCAATCAGAAAACCAGTCTTTCTAGGTTTAGGAATTTATAACGTCCTGCATTTGCCTTCCATATGATGGGCATTTCACATTTCATGAAGGAGATAAATTACCTAACCACAATCAATCATGGAAAGTAGAAAACAGGGATGGCTGAACAAGGACCTGCTGGTCAAACTTAGGCAAAAGAAGGAAATGTACAGAGAGTGGAAACAGGGCCATGTGCCCTCAGAAAAGTACAGAAATGCTGCTGGGATGGGATCAGGAAAGCCAAAGAACTGACAGAACTAAACTTGATGAGGGATGCAAAGAATAACAAGAAGGGGTTCTTCAGGTACATTAGCTACAAAAGAAAGACTAAGGAGAGCATATTGCCTCTGACAAATAAAGACAGAAAACTGGTAGCAGAAGATGTGGAGAAGTCAGAGGTACTTAACAAATACTTTGCCTCAGTCTTCACTGGTGGTCAGGCTTCCCACATCTCTCAAGACCCTGAAACTCTAGGCGGGGGCTGGGGGAGCAGAGTCCCTCCCATTGTAAGTGAAGAGCAAGTTTGGAACCTCCTGACGCAATTTAACAACTACAAGTCTATGGGGCCTGATGACATGCATCCCAAGACCCTAAGGGAATTGACTAACGTAGTCACCAAGTCAACTCTCCATGAGATTTGAAAAATCATGGCAGTCAGGCAAAGACCCTGGTGACTGGAAAAAGGGAAACATCACTCTCATTTTTAAAAAGGGTAGAAAGAAAGACACAGGGAACTACAGACCGGTGAGCCTCACCTCTGTGCCTGGTAAGATCATGGAACAAATCCTCCTGTAGGCAAGGCTAAGGCCCATGCAGGACAAGGAAGTGATCCAAGACAGCCAACATGGCTTCACCAAGGGCAAATCGTGCCTAACCAATTTGGTGGCCTTCTGTGATAGAGTGACTGCATCAGTTGATAAGGGAAGACAAACTGATGTCATCTACTTGGACTTCTGTAAGGCTTTTTAGCATGGTCCCACATGACATGCACATGGCCTGGACAGGTATACTCTTCTCTGGGTAAAGAACTGGCTGGAGGGCTGTGCCCAGTTGTTAGCGGTTAATGGAGTTAAGTCCAGTTGGCATCCCGTTACAAGTGGTGTCCCGTTACAAGGGGTCGGTACTGGGGCCTATCTTGTTTAATATCTTTATTGTTGATTTAGATGAGGAAATTGAGTGTACCCTCAGGATGTTTGCAGATGACACCAAATTGGGAGATAGTGTCGATCTACTTGAGGGTAGGGTGGCCCTTCAGACGGATCTGGATAGGTTGGTTTGCTGGGCTGAGGTGAATGAGATGAAGTTCAACAAGGCCAAGTGCTGGGTCCTGCACTTTGGCCACATTACCCCATACAATAGAAGACTGTTAAGAGAAAAAGGACCTGGGAGTGTTGATGGATGCTTGGCTAACATGAGCCGACGATGTGCCCAGGTGGCCAAGAAGGCCAACGACATCCTGGCCTGTGTTATAAATAGTGTAGCCAGCAGGAGCAGGGAGGTAATTATTCCCCTGTACTCAGCTCTGGTGAGGCTGCATCTTGAGTACTGTGTTCAGTTTTGGGCACCTCACTACAAGAAGGGCACTGAGGCCCTGGAAGGTATCCAGAGAAGGGCAACAAAACTGGTGAGGAGTCTGGAGCACAAATCTTATGAGGAGTGGCTGAGGGAGCTGTGATTGTTTAGCCTGTAGAAGAGGACGCTCCGGGGAGACTTCATTGCACTCTACAACTTCCTGAAGGGAGGCTGTGATGAGGAGAGGGTCAGCCTCTTCTCCCAGATAACTAATGATAGGACTCGAAGAAATGGCCTCAAGTTGTGCCTGGAGAGATTTAAATTAGATATCAGGAAAAACTTTTTCTCTCAAAGAGTGGTCAGGCACTGGAACGGCCTGCCCAGGGAGGTGGTGGAGTCACTGTCGCTGGCGTTGTTCAAGAAGAGCCTGGAGGAGGTGCTACAAGATATGATTTAATAGCTTAGTGGGTAGTATTGGTGATAGGAGGTTGGTTGGACTAGATAATCTTGTAGGTCCTTTCCAAACTTGTTTTTCTATGATTCTATGATTCTGTGACATCCTAATCTTTAAATTGGACACATAGGGATTTGAAGGGTGGACCACCCAGTGGATAAGAAATTGGCTTGATGGATGCACCCAGTGAGTAGTGGTCAATGGTTCTATGCCTGGGTGGAGGCCAGTGACATGTGGTGTCCCTCAGGGACCTGTTTTAGGACAGGTGCTTTTCAATAGTTTCATCAATGACATAGATGATGGGATTGAGTGCACCATCAGCAAGTTTACAGATGACAACAAGCTGAGTGGTGTAATTGATATCAAAGAAGGAAGAGATGTCATTCAAAAGGATCTGGACAGGCTGGAGAAGTGGGCCCACATGCACCACATGAGGTTCAACAAGTGCAAGGTGCTGCACCTTGGTCAGGGCAATCCCACACACGAGTACAGAAAAACTGCACAAGTACAAAGTACTGGGAGAAAACCTCATTGAAAGCAGCCCTGAAAAGAGAGACTTGAGGGTTCTGGTGGACAAAAGGCTCGACATGAGCCAGCAGTGTGCAATTGCAGCTCAGAAGGCCAACTGAATCCTGGGCTGCATCAACAGAGCTGTGACCATCAGGTCAAGGGAGGTGATTGTCCTCCTCTACTGTGCCCTTGTGAGGCCTCACTTGGAGTACTGCATCCAGGTTTGGGGCCTCCAGCACAAGAAATATATAGACCTGTTAGAGTGAGTCCAGAGGAGGGCCACAAAGATGATCAGAGGGCGGGAGCACCTCTCCTATGAGGAAAGGCTGAGAAAGCTGGGGATGTTCAGCCTGGAGAGGAGAAGGCTCCAGGGAGACCTCATTGCGATCGTTCAGTACTTAAAGAGGTCTTAAAAAAAGGATGGAGAAGGACTCTTTACTTGGATAGGTAATGGTAGGACAAGGGGGAATGGTCTTAAACTAAGACAGAATAGGTTTAGATTAGACATTAGGAGGCACAGGAACAGCATGTTGAGAGAAGCTGTGGATGCCCCATCCTTGGAGGTGTTCAAGGCCAGGCTGGATGGGGCCTTGGCCAATCTGATCTTGTTGGTGGCATCCAGGGGTGTTGGAGTTAGATGATCTTTAATATCCTTTCCAACTTGAGCCATTCTATGATTCTATGATTCTATGATTCTGTTTGTCTGTGGCTGGCCTATAGCTCTAGTGATCACACAGTCCCACCACGGTGCAGGGCAGGGTTAGATAAAACAAGTTGGCCAGGTGAGTTAGAATAAATCCAGTGGTCAATATTTCTTAACCTCTCTGGGGAAGATATTCCTGTATTTGACCACCCTTACTGCAAAGAAGATTCTTCACCCCCCTTACCTCCCCCAACCTCCCCAACCCCCTGCTCATGTTTAAACAGAACTGCCTGTGTTTCATTTTGTGCCCTTTGCCTCCAGCTTTGTTACAGTGCACCACTAGAAGTGTCTGGCTCTATCTTCTTTACAGCACCTTATCAGGTATTTATGCACATAGATAAGATCTCTCTGAGCCTTCTGTTCTCCAGGCTAAACATTCCCAACTCTCTCAGCCTCTATCCATACCACAGATGCTCCAGACCATTAATCATTTTTGTGTCCCTTCCCTAAACTCATTCCAAGATGTCAATGTCTCCCATCTACTGGAGAGCCCAGTGCTGGCCCAGCACTCCAGTGTGTCTCATCAGTGCTGATCTGAGGGGAAATATCACCTGTTGCAACCTCTTGCAGTGATGTTCTACCTAATGAAGCTCAGAAGGCTGTTTGCTTGCTTTGCTGAAAGAATACACTGCTGGCTCACAGTTAACCATGTGCCTACCAGGACCCACAATTTTTCTGTAAAGCTGCCCTTTGACCTTCAGCCTATGGTGGCTTGTGGGGTTTCTCACTTCCGCATGATGGACGTGGCACTTATTGTTTTTGAACATCACGAGGTTAGTCAGCCCTTTTCTCCAGATCATTGAGGTCACTCTGAATGGCAACATACTCATTTGGTATATCAACTCAGGTAGGTATGTCCTGCAGATTTCCTGACGGTGCACTCTGACCTAGAGTCCTGGTCAATAATGAAGATGTTCAATAGTATCGAACCTGCTACTGACCTTTGGGGTACACCAGTAGTGACTGTCCTCCAGCTGGACCTTGTTCTACTCATCACAACCCTCTGGACTTGGCCATTCAGCCAGTTTACTGTCCAACTCACTGTCCACTTGTAAAGCCTGTACTTCATCAGCTTGTCAATGAGAACATTATGAAAGACATTGCTAAAAGCCTTGCTAAAGTCAAGCTAAACATCCACTACTCTTCACTCATCCACTGAGCCAGTCAGTCATCTCATCACAGAAGGCTGTCAGGTTGCCTACCCACCCTCAGTATGTTGGCCTCAGAATGCTTTCCAGGAGAATTTGCTGCATGGCCTTCCCAGGAATTGAAGTGAAATTTATGGGTCTTCAGTTCTCCAGATTCTCACTCCTTCCTTCTTCAAAATACCAGTGGAATTTCCTTTCTTCCAGTCTTCAGGAACCTGCTGTAATCATCACAGCCTTTCAAAGATAACAGAGTGTCTGCAATGACACTGCTCAGCTCTCTCAGTCCTTGTGGGTTCATCCTGTCCAGCACCAGCAACTTTTATTTGTCCAGTTTATACAAATGTTCACTAACCAGATGTTCCTGCGCAAAGGGTAAGCCTTTGTTCCACAATTTCCCACTGGTCTTAGGCATCTAGAATCACTAAAAACAGTTCTCAATAGAGAAGACAGAGGTGAAGGAGGCATTCACTACCTCAACATTTTCCACGACATTTTTCTCTAGGTCTTTCCTCTATTCTTTCTCTTGCTGCTTCTAAGCCTGTATGTATACCTATATATCCTTATTACTGTTTGGAAAATTGAGACCTAATAAGGGTCTTCTTCTTCTTCTCAAGGTCAAAGAAAAAAATCAGAATTCTCCTTCTTCTCAAGGTCAAAGAAAAAAATCAGAATTTTTGAGCCATTTGAAAGGCTGTGCTTTATGTCCATTCATCAACATTGCTCTTTCTCTGAATAAAATCTTAATTTAATGTGTATAATCAATGGGAATAAAAGACCATAAACAAGTATTTTTTTTAAAGTTCTTAGTAACAGTAAAATCTATTCAAAGGAAGAGACAACCATCAAAGAGAATCAAATCAATATCCTGCAACTCAAGAAATATTTTTTTTCTAACTCTTCACTTTTTTTTTTTTTTTTTTTTTTTTTTTTTTTTTTTTTAAAGCAGACTCACAGACTGAAGTAAAAACAAATACATTATTCACAGTGATTTCATTTTTTCCATATTCCTTCATCCTTTTAGTCTTAGGCTGGAAATAAAAATGTTGAATGTTCAAGAAAGGTTCTCAGTAAGTACATTTTGCATGCTACATCTTTTTGCCAAAACATAAACAAACCACAAATGGTGGTGATCTTTTAAAATAGAAAGGGAAAAGGTCACTTAAGACTTTATTCTTTTAAGGTATTATGTGGCTGAGCAACTGCTTTAAAACTTTGTTATGTGACACTATGCTGAAGACCTTGCACAGTCAATCCCTAGCAAGGCAATGATGATGACTCACTGATACCACCATTTGGAATTATCAAGCACAAGACCATATTTTTGAGCATTAAAATTCTTTATAGCTTCAATTCATTCAAGCACAGGGATTCACTGCAAAGCCCTTTGAGTACTTAATTTTCATGTTCAGGATGTGCTTGCAAATCCTGGCAGTTCAACATCTTCAGATAAGACTTCAGAAATCCCAGTTGTAACTATAACATCTATAAGCCACCATCTGATATACATCCTAACTTATGTTAATTGGTGTAGCTTCTAAATGATCATATGCCTTCTGCAGTACAAACATTGACCGCTTTTTATTGCCCTACAAACATACACATGGGTAAGTTTTGCCTAAGGACTGCACTTACTGTAGATCTGAATTTTGCTTCTCCCAAAACATGTTTTGGCCATTTAAAACTGTCCTGGTTTCAGTTAGGACAGAGTTAATTTTCCTCCTAGTAGCTGGCAGGGTGCTATGTTTTGGATTAGAATGAGAAGAGCGCTGATAACATGCTGATGTTTTAATTGTTGTAGAGCAGTGCTTACACCAAACCAAGGACTTTTCAGCCTCTCTCTGTCCTGCTAGCGAGCAGGCTAGGGATGCAGCACGAGCTGGGAGGGGACAGACCCAGGACAGCTGACCCAAACTGGCCAAACGGGTATTCCATACCATCTGACATCATGCTGAACAATATATAGGGGTGGCTAGCCGGGGTGGAGGGGGGGCCGGCTGCTCGGGGATAGGCTGGGCATCGGTCAACGGGTGGTGAGTAATTGCATTGTGCAACACGTATTTCGTACACATTATTACTATTAATACTATTATTATTATTATTATTATTGTTATTATTTTCCCTGTCTTAATAAACTGTCTTTATCTCAACTCACAGGCTTCACTTTCCCGTTTCTCTCCCCCATCCCGGAGAGGGAGGGGGGAGGGTGAGCGAACGGCTGTGTGGTGTTTGACTGCCAGCCGGGCTAAACCACAACAAAAACCAAGTGGCCTTCATATTCCATTTAAGAAGTTTTGATCAACTTTCCCCCCACTCCTGAAAAAAAAAAAAAAAAGAAAAAAAAAAAAAAAGAAAAAAAAATGTTTATTTATTTATTTATGCCTATCATAATTCTGGCCAAAGGATACTTGTATCACAGACTAAAATAAAATTTAATAGTAACACGTTCACAGCTAGACATATCCAGCTAGATTGCAGATATGCTACATTTCATATAATACACAAAAATATTTTATACTTTCCCATTTGTGTCCTCTTTATGGATAGAAAATACAAAGTAGCTCTAGACTAATTAAGTACTATATTAGTTGATTATCTCTAATTAAAAATAACGAGGAATGAATGTTTTCTCTAGAGCTTTGGATGCTTTTCTGTGATTGTTACAATTTATCTTTAATTGTTCCATCTAAAAATTAATTTCCTGTCCTCATGATTATCTTCCTTGAAATGCTTATGAATAGGATATGGCTAACTGCTATTTTGACTAATTTCCCTGAAGATAGTCTGAATTATTTCATATCACTACAATTGTCCCTGAAGAACTTTACCTTGTTTTCAATGCAAATCTTCAGTACTATATTTGCTTTCTTACATGTTTTATATTGATTTATTTTATTTTCAAGTATTGAAGAAAATGTATAGGTAGCTTCATCTAAACTACTGCATGTAAACTACAAAGAATGTTAATGCACAAAATGACTCTTGGCAACATCCACATTCTGTTAAAAGGAGCAGAACAGGATGAAGCTAAACCAGTTATTATGAGGCTGTCTCAGTCATAATACAGCAGTTTGATAGATTTCCTAATTTACGACAACTGGTGTAGCTTCCAAGTAGTTATATGCCTTCTGCAGTACAATCACAGGCCACTTTTAGTTACCCTTTGCTTCAGCATCTTGTCTCAATGGGCTACTTAGAAAGAAGATAAAGGGGACATTCTTTTGCTTTCTGTTGCAGGTTCTTCCACTTAATAACCAGGCACCCCTATGTTTACTTACAAGAGAAAAAGTAGCTAGAAAAGACTATTTGTGTAGAGGTAATGCATTGCAGGGGCGGGGCTTGGGAACAGGGAATCTTTCATTCTATTTGGGAAAAACAAAAACAAACAAACAAAAAAACCACTCAAACAATCTAGGTTAATTACAGAAAGTTTTTAAAAGATTGCACAAAATCCTTAACATCAGAGGAGAAAGAAACTGAGGGAAAACATTTCTACATATGCCTTTTAACCAAGTGTTACCTGTAGAGCTTCAGAAAAAGATTTTACTTTGCTACTTCCACCTTCAGGAAATATCTAAATTTAGGATATGTTTCAACATAACAAAAACTGCAGTTGAGTGTGAAATGGTAATAATAACACCATTTTTATAAAATTTGTATCAATAAGTCAACCCATACATCTTATACATAACTCAAACATTTGGGGCATATTCTGGTCTCATACAACTGGTAGATATAATGAAATATGTTTTCTTGAAATTTAAACACTTCCTCTTTCCTTCAGCATCTTATTTCATTGGCCTGCAAAGGTATAGACTAGAGGACACAAACCTTCTTAGAAACTGACGCTGTGGGAATGTGAGATTTACACACGTTCCAGGGAGGTTAAATGTGACTTGGTAAATTTGTTCTTTTATTTGTAATTTAGAACACTGTTTAATATTTTCTGTTTTATACAATTTTAAGTACACAATTATTGAAAATTTCAAAAGGTTCCATAATATTTAATAATATCTAAATAACTGTTATTAGAATAAATAATGCTTTTTATATTGGAGATATTTTTCTCATCTTATTTTCATAGGAATTCTCTAAGAATTAAAGCAAGACAAAGAAGTAATCTTTTTCTTTTTTTTTTTTTTCCTAATAAATTGGAGGATTTCTGAACCTTTCCAGTAAGTGAGTATTAAAGAGCATGAAAATTTGTTTATATTCAGACATTCATTTAACATCTTAAGAAAAAGTAAGAAATAAAGAAATTTTTATAATATCTTAAATTTAAAATCTATATTAATCAGAACCAGAATATATTTTCCAATGTATTTGTGACTATTTAAGCTTACTCGATTATTTTAATTTGTTTTGTGATTCTGATATATAGTAAAGATGAGTGTGGAAAAGATTAATTCTAGTTCCAGAACTATGATAGATTACAGACTTCAGTAAGAAAACTAAATAAACTGGTAGTGTCACTAAGCTTTGGCTACAACAGTGTCCCTGCTTCAAGAGTGGTACATCATCTTGATCAATTTTTCCCACCTATTGCAAAAGCAAGAGAAATACAGTTTTATCTGAAAAGGGTGGACTAGAAATAGAGCAACAGTTGAGCAACTGAGAAAAGGCAACACAAAAAATATATGTGTATATATATTCTTAAAAGGTTAACTTCATTTTAAAAATGGGCTGTTGTGGGCACTTTGTTTCTATTACTATTTTGGATGTGCAGCAAGGAAGGGAAAACCACTTTATAAGTCAGAACATCATTTATCTAGAGTTCTTACTCAAAATTTCAAATTTCAAACTTCAAATATAGTACAAGATACACCTGATACTTTATATTTACATGCCTAAGGAAAAATAGAAATATGGTGTATTTACTATGAGAAAATACTCTGTGAGTAGTTTTGCTACAAGAATGAAAAGTAAGACTGGAGGAATCAGCAGAATGTAGGCTTTGGTGTCTTTGCCCACTCAAAAACAGATATACAGTTAAAATTGTTACAAAAGAGGTTTATAATTTACATATAAACCTTTTGGACTTTTGGTTGGGCCAGGGTCTTCACATATAGTAATATCAATTCTATAAAATACTGGATTTTTCCCTGCAAGTTATATGTGTACACAGTCTTTTTCAGATATACATGAACTTGTTCTGCTTGCATACAGAGATCGCATAGCAGAAGTTATTTCTCTAGAAGTAATATGACTGTTAGATGACATCATGCTCAGATTAATACACCTTGCTATGAGACAGTGCCTATTAACAAAGAGTACAATGCTATTATGACCAATATAACCATAGAATAAGAGCTCATTTACTTTCTGTTTGCATCCATCAAAACCTAATTATTATTGTTCATTTTAGACTCTGTCTTAACTGAGTTAGATTTAGACAGGATGTCCATGAAGAAGCCTGAGTATCAGTACCCTAAACAAATCAATTGACTGTCTTCTTGTTCTTCTTCCAATCTCTGAAAGCAAGCTCCAAAACAGAGGCTACTTTCTGGCTATTTCACTCTTCTTTCTGCCTTCAGATAGATAACTGTTGTTTGGACATTGCCTATTTTCTTCTTGCAGAAAAACGTTACTTATTGTTTATTAGTCAGGCCAATAAATATTAGTGGTAATATGAGACAAAAACAAAAAAGAATAAAAAAGAGAAGCATTTTTGATTTTCCCCCTGGAGGGTGTTGATACGTATCACTTTGCAACTGCAACCCTGAAATGTCATTCATATCGTATGTGTTGGTAAGAATTAATGCCTGTTATTTGGTTTCTGGACTGCAGAAGTTATATCAATATACCAATGAACATATGAAGTATAGTATCTTATTCACTTCTGGTGATAACAAATAACACTGTGACCTAATATCAAGTATTGCAACTATATACAAAAACAAGAACAAATAAGCAAAAATATTTTTTTTCCTGCTTCAAGAATTTCTGAGTCACAAATGATACAATGCATTCCACTGACAGATAGAATATAAGCCACATTTACTGGCAGCATTATTTCATATGGATATTATTGTATTATTCCTTCTTCCAAACGTGTATAAATCCAGAGAAATTTCAACACATGAAAATGAAAAAAATAAGGACTTCCTAATTTTTTAAAAATATTCGTCCTTGGAATAATTGCAAGCAATTAACTGCATAATATTGTTCTCATGTCATATTAACTAGCAAAACTGAGAATACTTTTTAAGGATAGAAAGTTAAATTTGTATAAATGAATACAACACCAGCACCACAGAAGTGGGCTCCTTTGCCTAAGCTTCTCTACAAAGTTCACCACAGATATCTGGTAAATTGGACTACTTGAGGAAATAGGACTCTCAGTGTTTGTTAAGCATAAAATAAATAAATAAATAAGTTCTAGATTATGGATGATCTCTGTGTCTGAGAGTAGAATCAATTCTATGCTGTATCTTATGCATTTACCATCTTCACAGTTATTATACCGTATTCTGTCTTACACTGAAATTATAAGTTTCAGGCAACTAAAGTTCTAAGAAAACTGTAGTATTCTATGACTGCAAAAAATACTTAAGAATATATCAAAATATATCGAACATATACTTCACATACTATTTTTTTTGTTTTATTTTCTTTTTACACTTCTGAAATGCGAGTCACAAGTTTCTTCTTTATTTTCAAACATTTCTAATTTATTTTTTTTAAAATCCCTTTTTAATTTAAAAATACAAAACATTAATTTAGTCGTGCATTTACTAAAGAGATGCTACTTTGCTGATATTAATTGTGCATTCTTTAATATGTGTCTGTATAAAGTAAGGAATGAAGCATGTCAGTAATGAAAAAAAAAAAGAAAAAAAAAAGAAAAGAACATTAGGCAAAATATACCTTGCTGTACATGTACACGTGCATGTACGTGTAACTCGACTCATTAAAAACAAACAAACAAACAAACAAACAAACAAAAACTATAAGTAACTATAACAACAATGAATCTGTATAATCACTTGAAAAAAAATGTCATATTTTGGTTCTTTAGTTAAAGAAAATCATAATGGATGGGTATGACAACCATATTGTTCAATATATTCATCAATGACTTGGATGAGGGAATAGAGTGCACTGTCAGCAAGTTTGCTGATGACACAAAATAGGGAGCAGTGGCTGACACGCCAGAAGGCTGTGCTGACATCCAGTGAGACCTAGACAGGCTGGAAAGTTGGGTGGGGAGAAATTTAATAAAATATAATGAGGGCAAGTGTAGAGTCCTGCATCTGTGCAAGAACAGCTCCAGACACCAGTATAAGCTGGGGACTGCCCTGCTGGAGATCAGTGTACTGGAAAGGGACCTTGGGGTCATGGTGGACAGCAGGATGACCATGAACCAGCACTGTGCTCTTGTGGCCAGGAGGGCCAATGGCATCCTAGAGTGTATTAGAAGGGGTGAGGTTAGTAGGTTGAGAGATGGTCTCCTCCCCATCAATTGTGCCATGGTGAGACCGCATCTGCAATATTGTGTCCAATTCTTGGTCCCCCTGTTCAAGAAGGACAGGGAACTGCTTGAGAGAGTCCAGCCCAGAGCCAAGAGGATGACTAAGGGAGTGGAGCATCTCCTTTACGAGGAAAGGCTAAGGGAGCTGGGTCTCATTAGCATGGAGAAGAGGAGACTGAGGGGTGACCCTATTAATGTTTATAGACATGTAAAGGGTGAGTGTCAGGAGGACAGAGCCAGGCTCTTCTCAGTGACATCTAATGATTGGACAAGGGACAATGGGTACAAGCTGGAACATATGAGGTTCTACTTAAATGTGAAAAGAAAGGGTTTTTTTTGTTTTGTTTTGTTTTGTTTTGTTTTGTTTTGTTTTGTTTTATGGTGAGGGTGACAGAACACTCGAATAGGCTGCTCAGGGGAGTTGTGGAGTTTCCTTCTCTGGAGACATTCAAAACCTGCCTAGATGCATTCCTGTGTGATCTGATCTAGGTGTTCCTGCTCCAGCAGGGGGGATTGGGCTAGATGATCTTTCAAGGTCCCTTCCAATCCCTAACATTCTGTGATTCTGTGAACTCTTATTTGTAGGAATTCACACAGCTATTTCCATAATAATAATAATAATAATAATAATAATAATAATAATAATAGTAACAACAACAACAAGAACAAGAACAACAAAAACAATAATAAATGTTGAGATGCACATGATTCTTATAGAAAATAATGAAACCCTGTAGAAAAAAATCTTCAAGAGAAAGTACACCGAAATCCATGACTTTTATATACTGCAGCAAATGTTTTGAAAATCTTCATGATATTAAGATACCTAAAATACATTCAACAACTAATATGTGAGCATTACTGTTACATTTTATGCAACATTACTATTCATGTGTGTGTTCACTAAGTAACACAAAAAACATTAGTGGTAAGTCCGAATATGATAGGGATTTTACTGATGTATTGTTTAAAAGAAAAAAAAAAAAAAAAAAAAGGCTATTTAATGTAGTTGAATCAGTTGGAAACTGAGTTTAAAACATTTTGTATCTGGATTATTCTGCTAGCATAACCTCGTTCCTCCAGATGTTTCTGAAAAGAGCAAACATGATCAATTAATTTCCAATCTTCCACCAAGAAAGAAAGAAGGGTTATCGCCATAGGGGACTCCCTTCTGAAAGGGACAGAGGGCCCAATTTGCTGTCCAGACCCAACGCACAGGGAAGTCTGCTGCGTCCCTGGGGCTCAGGTAAGAGACATTGCTAGAAAAGTCACTCGCCTGGTATGGCCTTCTCTCTACTACCTGTTACTGTTTTTTCAAGCTGGTAATGACTAAGTAGCGAGGAGAAGTCCAAGGGCAATCAAAAGGGACTTTAGGGCTTTGGGGTGACTGGTTAAAGGATCAGGGGCACAGGTCATGTTTGCTTCTGTTGTTCTAGTAGGAGGGATCAACAGTAACAGGCAGACTCAGCTCATCAATACATGGCTCTGAGACTGGAGTCACCAACAGAACTTTGGGTTTGTTGATCAAAGGAAGGTCTACGCGACACCAGGTCTGCTGGCATCAGTTGGGATGCACATGTCTCAGAGGGGGAAAAAGATTTTTGCCCAGGATTTGGCAGAACAGATCGATAGGGCTTTAAACTAGAGTCGAAGGGAGAAAGAGATAAGACTTGGCCTGCTGGTGATAAGCCACGGGATGGCGTGCCAGAATGAGAAGGACTGTGTGCTAGTGAGGTCCTTTGGTCTGCTCCATGAGGTGCTGCATACAATGAAGTGCATTTGAAGTGCTTCTACACCAACGCAGGCAGCATGAGGAATAAACCAGAGGAGCTAGAAGTCTTGGCTCAGTCCCGGAGCTACAACATAATCGACATAAGCAAAACCTAGTGGGATGGGTCCTGTGACTGGTGTGTTGCAATAGACAGTTACAGGCTCTTCAGGAGGGACGGCCTGGGCAGGTGAGACTGGGGTGGGGTGTGTGTGTGGGAGAGGGTGCGGGGGGCTATATGTAAAGGAGGAGCTGGACTGTGTGGAGCTTGCAGTTGGCAATGACAAAGTTGAGAGCCTCTGGGTAAGGATTAAGGGACAAATAAATAAAAGGGATGTCATTGTGGGCATCTATTAGAGACCACATGGCCAGGAGGATGAATTATTCTTTGAGGAACTAAGAGATACCAACAAGATCAACTGCCCTTGTCCTTATGAGGGACTTCAACTTGCCAGACATTAACAGAATATCAGACAACTGACACAAGAAGGTCCAGGAGGTTCTTAAAGCACCTCGTTTAAGACTTTTGACACCATTTCCCACAGCAATCTCCTCTACAAACTGGCTGCTCATGGCTTGGACTGGCGTATGCTTCGTTGGGTTAGAAACTGGCTGGGTAGCTGGACCCAAAGAGTCATGGTGAATGGAGTTAAATCCAGTTGGAGGCCAGTCACTAGTGGAGTCCCCCAGGGCTCAGTACTAGGGCCAGTTCTCTTTAATATCTTCATCGATGATCTGGATGAGGGGATCGAGTGCAGCCTCAGTAGGTTTGCAGATGACACCAAGTTAGGTGCGTGTGTCGATCTGCTCGAGGGTAGGAAGGCTCTGCAGGAGGATCTGGATAGGCTGGACCGATGGGCTGAGGCCAACTGGATGAAGTTCAACAAGGCCAAGTGCCGGGTCCTGCACCTGGGGCACAACAACCCCAAGCAGCGCTACAGGCTGGGAGATGAGTGGTTGGAAAGCTGCCTGGCAGAGAAGGACCTGGGAGTATTCATTGATAGTCAGCTGAATATGAGGCAGCAGTGTGCTCAGGTGGCCAAGAAGGCCAACAGCATCCTGGCTTGTATAAGAAACAGTGTGGCCAGCAGGGCTAGGGAAGTGATTGTTGCCCTGTACTCGGCTCTGGTGAGGCCGCACCTCGAGTACTGTGTTCAGTTTTGGGCCCCTCGCTACAAGAAGGACATGGAGGTGCTCGAGCGAGTCCAGAGAAGGGCAACGAAGCTGGTGAGGGGTCTGGAGAACAAGTCTTACGAGGAGCAGCTGAGGGAGCTGGGATTGTTCAGCCTGAAGAAGAGGAGGCTCAGGGGAGACCTCATCGCTCTCTATAGGTACCTTAAAGGAGGCTGTAGAGAGGTGGGGATTGGTCTATTCTCCCACGTGCCTGGTGACAGGACGAGGGGGAATGGGCTCAAGTTGCACCAGGGGAGGTTTAGGTTGGATATTAGGAAGAACTTCTTTACCGAAAGGGTTGTTAGGCATTGGAATGGGCTGCCCAGGGAAGTGGTTGAGTCACCATCCCTGGAGGTCTTTAAAAGACATTTAGATTTAGAGCTTAGTGATATGAGTTAGTGGAGGACTTGTTAGTGTTAGGTTAGAGGTTGGACTAGATGATCTTGGAGGTCTCTTCCAACCTGGATGATTCTGTGATTCTGTGATTCTTGGTGCAGGTGCTAAGGGAGACAACTAGAAAAGGTGCCCTCCTAGATCTGTTGCTGGAGAACAAAGGTCTTGTGCAGAACATGGCAATTGGTGGTTGTCTTGGTCATAGTGACCATGAAGTGGTTGAGTTTAAAATTTTTGGTGACAGGAAGAAAACTGCCACTAAACCTTCAGCCCTGGATATGGGGAGAGCAGACTTCAGCTGCTCAGGGAACTAGTTAGTAAGGTCCCCTGGGAAACTGCTTTTGAAAGTGTCAGCATCTATCAGTGCTGGTCAAACTTTAAGCACTGCCTCCTGAAAGCAAAGGATCAGGCAATTCCAAAGTATTGGAAGTCAAGCAAGTGGGGCAGAAGGTCGGCTTCACTAACCAAGTATCTTCTTCTGGAGCTTAGGCAAAAAAAGAAAGTGTATGGCTGCTGGAAGCAGGGTCAGCCAGCATGGAAGGACTACAGGGACACTCTTCACCTTTGTAGGGAAAAAAGTTGTGCAGCCAAAGCCCAATTAGAGTTGACGCTCGCCAGCTCTGTGGGAGACAACAAAAAGGGCTTTTTTTAAATATGTGAACAGAAAAAGGAGGACAAGAGAAAACAGGTCCACTACTTGATGGGGAGGGTCACCTCACAAACAAGGACATAGGCAAAGCTTGTTAAATGACAAGCATATTAAATGACTTCTTTGCTTTTGTGTTCAGTGTTGATTATCGG